>NC_080052.1:11052680-11105170 GCF_026212465.1 Amaranthus tricolor
TCTTACTGGTAGTGAGAGCATCCATTATTAGTGGAGCATCTTCAGTCTCAAAATCATTGTCAAGTGGTGGAGCGTCTTCAGCCATACGCTCGTATCTCACAATTTGGTCCTCTTCAGTGTCGTAACTATGATGCTCATTATCTGAGGTCTCAATCTCGGGGACAATTTCATCTCTGAATAGATGCATTGTATATCAGTACCTAAAAGAGTATTAATAGAAATATATTACAACACAAGCTAAATAATATTAAGAATATGACTATGATTTACAATTCTAATACGTTCAACACAATAATATATATCAAATAGTGTTGTGTGCAAAGTTTCATGCAAAACAAACCAAGTTTGAGCTACTTTATGCGCGAAAGAGCCAAAAAAACTTTAAAAAAGCTTAAAATCGTAACTTATCAAGTAATATTAAGAATATGACTATGATTTACAATTCTAATACGTTCAACACAATAATATATACCAAATAGTGTTGTGTGCAAAGTTTCATGCAAAACAAACCATGTTTTAGCTACTTTATGCACGAAAGTTCCAAAAAAACTTTAAAAAGCTTAAAATTCATACCTTGTGAATCACTTAATTCAAATGTATTGCTTCCGTGTGATCTACACGCATATAAGCAACATCTACATCATCTACATCAACTTGTTCCACTGATTTTGGATTGATAAAGGGAGGAGAGTCTTCAAAAGATTTTTATTCTTCCTCATCCTCAACATCACCTATACCAAGGATGCTTCTTTTTCCAGGTACAACAATAGACCATTTTTTATCAGACGAGTCTACAATGTAGAATACTTGCTTGGCTTGTGTAGCTAGTATGAATGGCTCCTCACTATCACGCAAAAGAGCAAAGTATACAAGAGTGAATCCACAAGGGTCGTCATTTTTTATGCATCGTCGATTATTATCTACCCACTTACATTTGAAAAGACCAATGGTGAATGTAGAGTAGTCAACCTCCCATATTTCATGTACCCGCCCGTAGTATACCAATTGAGCATCAACGTGCTCTTAATCCGTCGCACTCGCGTAAAATTTAGATGACGCCAAAATAGAAACCCCACCATTCTGTAGATAAGATGACTTATTGTGTTGACCCTCAGTCCAAAATGTGAAGTCATTGACATCGTAACCCTCATATTTGTTGACATCATCACGAGGACCAAAAGCTAACCACTTAACACTTTCGGATACACCCTTGAGTTCTTCGCATATTACTCGATTATGAAACCAATTAATAAACGTCTTGTTATGCAACTGCATCAATGCCCTATCCCTTTAAGAAGGATGTTTTGCACGCAATATATCAAAATGCTCACTCAAAAAAGGATGAACTTTAGGAATATGATGCAACACATACAAGTGTGCTTGTAGAAGGCTCTCTCGAGGAGGTGTGACCGATTTGGAGCCAATTGTTCCTTTTTCCTCAAGCCTTCCTTCATGTCTAGAGCTGGGATGTCCAATAGGCTTTGCCATGGCCAAATACTCGGCTATAAAGTTACTAATCTCATCGATCACAGTGCCTTGAATCATACTCCCCTCGGATTGTGCTGGAGTCCTCACCTTTTTTTGTAAAACACCCATGTGTCTTTCAAAAGGATAACACCACCTTAAAAAAATTTGGACTCAAAAGCTTGATCTCACGAACGAGATGAACAATAAGATGAACCATTATGTCAAAGCCAGAACGTGCAAAATACATCTCAAACTTGCATAAAGTTACATCAAGTTTAAAGGGATCAAGAACTTTACTACAAATTGTGTTGAAGAATGAACATAGCTCGGTAATAGCATATCTCACATGTTTTGGCAGTATTCCACGGATTGCAATTGGTAAGAACACTTGCATCATTACATGGCAATCGTGAGATTTCATGCTTTCCGACTTCAGCTCACCATTTAGGCTCACAAATCTCTTCATGTCGGATGAGTACCCAAACGGAACCTTAATGCCATACAAAGACTCACAAAATGTCCGCTTCTCTACTTTGGACAATTTGTAGGAAGCTGGAGGCAAATAAACTTTGTTATTAATCATTGTCTTCTTACAGCCCTTTCCCTTGTTACTGCCACCAACTTCATCAGCTCTATTTCTTTTCTTACTCATCTTAACATGTGCCCACAACTCCTGACGAAGACCCTTATGTTTCCAACGAGAGGTGCATGATATACATCTATGTCATTGCCAGGTTGTTTAGGACCCGAGATAAGAAGTGAAAGCATAATGTACTTACGCTTCATACACAACCAAGGTGGCAAATTATAGATCACTAACAGTACCGGCCAAGTACTATGTTGAAAATTAAGATTGCCGAATGGGTTCATTCCATCCGTACACAGTCCGAGCCTTAAATTACGAACCTCATCCCCAAAAGTCTTATTCAACCTATCAATACTCTTCCACTCCCGAGATTCAGATGGATGTGTGAGCAAGTGACCTTTCTTCACCCTATCTGCATGCCACCTCAAATTTAACGCATCTTTCTTTATAGAAAACAAGCGCTTGAATCTAGGTATTATTGAAAGATACCACAATACCTTAGCCGGGGGCCCTTTAGCATCCCGAGCCCCTTTACGCTTGTAGCGAGATAACCCACACCTAGGACACTCTTCTAAGTTCTCGTTTTCATTCCGATACAACACACAATCATTCGGACACGCATGAATCTTCTGGTACTTTAAGTCGAAAGGACACATGAGCTTTTTGGCATAATATGTCGACTTTGGAAGTTCATTTCCCTCAGGAAGCATCTCACCTAACGCTTCTAATACGCCATCAATAAATTATGACGATTCAATGCTTCCATACATCCAAGAACTATCTTTTGTCATCCTAATTAGTGTGATTAATTAATTCAAAACAAAATTAATACACAACTTTTAAACATATGTAGTAATTTATAACAAACATATTTAAATCTAAAAATATATACTTATTTATACCAAATCTATTTAACCCTAAATATACATACTTCATATCCTAATTCTATACTTCATACTTCAATATTAAGCACTACATTGTAAATAAATTCATATTCTAATTCTAATAGTTAAAGACATAACTATAACAACAAACCACATTTTAACAAATTACACAAATATTTAAAAAACTAATAACATAAACTTGAATAATGTAAAATTCACAAATAAATTGATATCTTTAGCACTAAATTACTAAATTACATGTTAAACAATAAAGATATGAACTTGCAAATTAGTAACATAAATAAAATTACCTTGATTTTGTGGGTTATGTTATCTACAACGAAAAATAGAGAAACAAAATTAGTATACAAACAGTTTCCCTAATTTTCGAGTGTTTTCGTGAATATCTTGCAAAACTTATATGCTTAACAAATTAAAAAGAGAAAAAATACCTTAATGTCGTGGGTTTTGAAGATGAACAAGACCAAAGTATTAAATTTTGTGGGTTTATGAACCAAGAAGATAAAGAACTTTTAAGAAACTATAGTGTTTTTCGAGTTTGCGAAAATGAAACAGTACTGCTGTTACGTTACTGAAGATGAAGAAGATGAAACAGATGAAGCAGTTTTTTCAATGGGTTTGAGAGAATACAATGTAACAGCAAATGAATTCGAGTTTGTGAAAAATGAAACGTTCAATGGCAGGTTTAATTTTGTGTGAAACTATTATTTGCTCCGGGCAAACAACAAAACCGCAGCAATTAAACTAATCTAGTAACAGTTATTTGTTGCGGGCACTAGCAAAACCGAAACAATTACTATTGCAACTAAGTATTTGCTGCGGGCAAACGTAGAACCGCAACAATTATTTGTTTTTTTTTTCTAAATTCTTTTTTCTATTTATTGCTGCGTCTAAGGAAAACCGCAGCAAATGACAAGCAGCAAATAAGGTTTTTTCCACTAGTGCTATTATCCACATCCTCAACAGTGGCATCCTCCAGAATCCCTTTTTCTAAAACTCTTAGGTGCAAATTCTTAAGGCATTTGGCACCTATTTTGTTATTGAGACTCATTGGGAACTACAAGGTGTCCAATGGGACACCAAACTTTTTGAAAATCCAAGTTAACAGCCCACCATAACCTACCATAAACTTCTTTTCAATACAGTCAGAAAGGTGTGAAATCATCAAGGACGGAATATTGATCTTAATGTCATTGGTTAAGCAGTAAATTAAAGTTGCATCTCAAAGATTTACTTCACTATGCTTTGAGTTACGTGCTAAAATGAATCTTCAGGCAATGTTGTATTGTAATTTATGCACAGGAGACAAAATCTTGTGACTTATTCTTCCTTTCTTTTCATTTATTGCTAAAAAATTCAACACAATTTTCTCGTTTATCCCATAGAAAACAATCTTTTTTCCCATATGATATGTATCAAAACCATTCGCCTAACATCATGGAATTAAACTCAATTTTAACCTCCTTAAAAACACTTCAACAAACCACATTTTCAATTGAAAAATTTGAAATAAACTCACGCAAAAGGTTAGGTTAATTGGGTTGCAACAAAATTCAGAAATCAAGGTTTCCCAATTTTGATTTTTTAAAATAGCATGAAGTTGCGGAAAAGGTGTAGAAACATACCAGTATTTGTCAAGACCAAAACCTACTGACATTTCCTTAGCAATTTCTTCAGGGCTGCTGGGATCAACAGTCTTAGATTTCTTCATTGGTCTGGATGATGAACCTCTTTTGGGTGTTGTGTTTTGGCATTTTTTTACTGCCATGCATGTTTGAAGCACTAGGTGGGTCAGTTGGTTTTGGTTCAGATCGAGAGGATGGTGGTGCAGTGATCAACGAGGATGGGTGTACGACTTTAAATGGCTTCGGTTTATTCACTTTTGGTGTTTTCTTGCTTCATTTCTTGGATGAAGAAGCAGTTTTAGGAGTTTTCATGGTGAATAGGGTTTGAAGAAGAATATGAGTTTGAGAAGTATTGAGTACGAGTGACGGTTTTAGTGTGAAAGATTTGATGTGAGAGTGTAAGTGACTGGTTTTATTAATTTGTGAAAGGACGGTTAGTGAGGAGTTGCACTACAATTAATTTAATTAATTGTATGTGTGAACAAAGAAGGATGATGAATGGTTAGTGGATATATTTATGGAATAGGTTGTTAGTAACGATTTTTCAATGCGACCCTCATAAATGATTTATTTTACTTTTGACCCCCAAAACAATGATGCTTAAAAAATAACTGAAGAAAAATATGATGATGTCCTCGTTTTTTGTTTTTTTTTAACATGAGGACTATCATTCGTAAAACAAATGCTGCTTATGGTTTGATCAATTTAAACATGCATTCAAGAAAGCATAGTACGTACTCTAAATAACTGCATATCTGAACCTTTTAATGGTTAACTTCTTAACCAAGGTTTTTGTGGATGAATCAACCTTCCAATTTTTATTTTGCTTTGAGGAGAATGCTTGTCATAAACTTTAGTGGAGCTTAATCATGCCAAGTTCTAGCCTTATCTTTTCATATAGTTCCCTTGGAAGTGGTTTAGTCATGATGTCTGTTATTTGCTCATTAGTATTAACATGCTTAATAATTATATTTTTATTTTCCACATTATCTTTGAGAAAATGATGTCTTATACGTATATGTTTAACCCTAGAATGATGCACTGGATCTTTAGATATGCATGTGGCACTAGTTTTATCACAATAAACAGGAACACATTCAAACTTAATACCAAAGTCTCTTAGTTGTTGCTTGATCCAAAGCATTTTGGAACAGCAAGCTGTTGCTGCTGCTGCTGCATATTCTGCTTCTGCACTGGATAATGCAATGGTGTTTTGTTTCTTGGAACACCAAGACACTAAACAAGAGCCAAGGAATTGTACCATACCTGAAGTGCTTATTCTGCTTACTAGATCTCTTGCATACTCTACATCACTATAACCAACATACTCTAAATCACTTTTTGGATAAAATAGGGACATGTCATCTATTCCCACCAAATTTCTCAGAATTATTTTCACTGCAGTATGATGTGATTCTGTAGGATTTGATTGAAATCTAGCACAGAAACCAACATTAAAAGCAATATCAGGACTACTTGCGGTTAGATATAATAAAGAACCAATCATACCTCAATACATAGTTTGATCAATATCAAAAGCATTTGAATCTTCATCTAATCTAACATTTGTCGCCATGGGTGTGTGGTTTGTTTTAGCATTATTTAGACCATATTTCTTAAGAAGTTCTTTTATATATTTTTGTTGATGAATAAAAATTCCATTAGCTGTTTGTTTAATTTGCAAACAAAGGAAGAAATTTAATTCTCCCATCATACTCATTTCAAATTCAGTGCTCATTAGCTTAGCAAACTCTTTACATAGCAATTCATTGGTAGCACCAAAAATAATATCATCAACATAAATTTGAACAACTAAAATATCAGAACCTCTATTTTTGAAAAATAAGGTTTTGTCAATGTTACCTCTAACAAAGTTATTTTCAATCAAAAACTTTGATAATCTTTCACACCATTGCTTAGGAGCTTGTTTTAACCCATAAAGAGCTTTATCAAGCTTATATACATGATCAAGAACAGAAGGGTTTTCAAAGCCAGGGTGTTGTTCCACAAAGAGTTCTTCATCAAGTAAACCATTTAAGAAAGCAGCAAAAGAAATTAAATTTCTGATAGCCAGTAACCTTTCTACCGGAGCAAATGTCTCTGTATAATGAATTCGTTCTTATTGATTGTACCCTTTAACCACGAGTCTTGCTTTGTTTCTAACAATGATTCCGTGTTCATCCAATTTATTCCTAAATACCCTTTTTAGTCCAATCACCTTTTTGTGTTTTGGTTTAGGTTCTAAGTGCCATACTTTATTTCTTTCAAATTCATTCAGTTCATCTTGAATGGCAATAACCCATTCAAAATATTTTAAGGCTTCTTCGTGATTTTTGGTTTCCATTGTTGAGAGGAACGCAAAGCGTGCACAGAAATTTCTTATTTGGGATCTGGTTTGTGTGCCCTTATTTAAATCACTGATTATCAAATCAAGTGGATGACAGTTTTCATATTTCCATGTTTCGGGCACAAATTCTCTTGTAGGAATAATAATGGGCACAAGGACATTGACTTGATTGTTATTCTGCCCAAGTTCAATCTGATCATTTTGTTTATTTCTGGGAACAGCTGTATTGGGAACACCTTGCGGGTCCTCATTTACCGGTTGTTCTGCTTGGTCAGGTACTTCGGTTTGTTCTTGAACCAGTTGTTCTCCTATTATTCTTTGATCTTGCTCTTTAGTTTCATCTTCATCATCTTCCAAATTTGCAAGACCTATCTTGAAATTATTTATATCATGTTCACTTGTCATAAAGTTAGTTTCATCAAAAATAATGTGAACGGATTCTTCTACACACATAGTTCTCTTATTGTAAACTCTATAAGCTTTTCTATGAAAGGAATAGCCAAGAAATACTGCTTCATCACTTCTTTCATCAAAGTTTCCTATATTTCGTTTTCCTTTAACACTAACAAAGCATTTACATCCAAACACACGAAAATAGGAAATATTCGATTTTACCCCTTTAAACAATTCATAGGGTGTCTTAGAAGTGATTGGTCTTACTAGAACATGATTTAAAATATAGCATTCAGTATTGACAGCCTCGGCCCAAAAATTTCTAGGAAGACAACTAGCAATTAAATGGTTATAGCCATTTCTTATAATGTTCTATTTTTTCTTTCTACCACACCATTTTGTTGTGGTGTTCTAGGTGCGGAAAAGTTATTACTTATGCCATGTTCATTACAATAATTCATGAAGCTTGAATTTTCAAATTCTTTACCATGATCTGACCTTATGTGAATAAGTTGATTATTACTGGATTTTTGTATTTTATTAGCAAAAGAAACAAACTCATTAAAAGCCTCATCTTAGCTTACTAAAAATAAAGTCCATGTAAATCTATTATAATCATCAACAATAACAAATACATATCGTTTGCCACTACGGCTTTGAATTGTCATAGGTCCACAAAGATCCATATGGATTAATTCAAGTGGTTTTGAGGTGGTCACCATAAAGGACGACCTCACATGTTTTCCTTTGGCACAAGGATGAAAAATCTCATCCTCTAGGAATTTTATGGATGGCAATCCTCTTACTAGGTCTTTTGATCTTAATGTATTAATCAAAGAAAAGCTAGCATGACCTAGACGTTTGTGGCAAAGAAGAGGATCTTTCTCTATGACACTGAGACAAGTTAGACTCGATTTGGGAACAGTGTTGATGTCCACAACATAAGTGTTCCTTTTTCGAATCCCTTCAATAACAGTGTCTCCTATGTCACTCCTAAAAATAATATATTTTTTAGAACTGAAGTTTATAGAGTTACCTTTGTCACAAAACTGAGAAGTACTTAGTAAATAATGTTTTAAATTCTCGACCAAAAATACATTTTCAATTGCATGGGAACTTGACCTTCCTATTTTTCTTTTGGCGATGATTTCTCCTTTGATGTTGTCACCGAAAGTCACAGTTCCCCCATCATAGATTTCCAGTGAGAGAAATTTTGATTTATCACCTGTCATGTGCTTGGAACACCCACTGTCGAGATATCATGAGTTGTTCCCCCTCACTAAAACCTGCAAGAAAAATTAGTTGTTAGAATTAGGAACCCAGTCTTTCTTGGGTTCCTTGTCGATTTGACATGAATCAACTTTCTTAATCAAAATACGATTGACATAGCTTTTATTGGAGACAATATGTTGTTCCCTTTTGGCACAATGGATTTTTAGATGTCCAGTTTTTCCGCAAAAGCTACAGACTTTGCTACTTGGGAGATTGACATAGACCTTTTTCTTTTTATTATTCTTATTGTAACCTAGGCCTTTTGAACTTTTAGTTTTAGCATTTAGAATCCATTAGGCAACATTTTTTATTTTCCCTTTTCCTCTTGAATTTAATTCAAGTTCTGATTATCATTTTCGGCTTTATTGGATTCTAGGTCGATTTTCAATTTTTGAAAATCAGTTTATAAATCATTAATGGATGTATATCGTTTAAATCCTTGTTTAAGCGTAGTAATTTATATTGAGTTAATTCAACATTATGAATAATATTTTATTTTTTCACTCTATCCATTGTTACCTTTAAAATTATATTTTGATTTAAAAAATTGAAAAATCTATTTTGAACATCAGATCTAAAGGTATTTGAATAGGAAACATGGTCTTTACTAATCTTAAGGTCTTTTTCAAGTTGAAAACATTTATCATTACTTTCTTTTAATTTATCTTGTGTCTCCATAAGCAACTCAATTAATTTATATTTATTTAATTTAAACACATGGTTAGGAAATGAATTAGAAGACTTTTTACCTCTTTCCCTTTAGACTTCTCATTCATGGTTTCGTGTGAGGCCATCAGACATAAATTACCTATTTCTTCTTCTTTGGGGTTTTCTGTCTCAGTATCACTCTTGGATTATCCCCATGCAGCAATCATGGCTTTGTGAAAGTCAGTTTTGTTGAGATTTCCTTTGGCTGGTAATCATCCTGTTTCCCTTGCCCTTCCCATGCCCTTTTCATTTTTCCACATAGGGCAATCTTTGATGAAGTGATCAGTACTTCCACATTTGTAGCATTCAAGGTTAGATTTGGTATTCGTAGATCTTGTTTCTTTGTTGTTTCTTTGATTGGTGTATCTGTTGTTCCTGAAGAATTTCTTCTTTGTACCAACATGGCAGCCTCCTCTTCATCACATTCTGAGTCTTCTTGATCAGCTTCTGTCAGAGCCAATCCCTTGTTTCGGGAACTGTCCGTTGTTTCTAGATGTAATTCGTGAGTCATAAGGGAACCAGCCATCTCTTCCAGATTGAACTTTTGTGAAATGTTTGGATTCCTGGATGGTTGTGACTTTGGCTCTCCATCGTTCATCTTGAGGGAGACTGCTTAGAATTTTCCAAACTTGTTCATCGGTGGGAATATGTCTTCCAAGAGAGACAAGTTCATTTGTGATGTTTGTGAATCTTGTAAACATCTCTTGGATGCTTTCTCTAGGTTCCACAACAAACCGTTCATATTTTGACATCAACAAGTCAATCTTAGAGTGCTTCACATCACTTGTTCCCTCGTGGGTAGCTTCCAGCATATTCGAAATCTGCTTGGCAGATTTGCAGCCCATAATTCGATTGTGTTCATTTGGTCCAAGACCACAGTGAAGTAATTTGATGGCAAGGGCATTCATCTCAATTCTTCTGAAAATCTTCCTTTTCATATTCGGTTATCGGTTTGCGAATGATTTCGTTATTGGAGTTTGTAGTAATTACCTCAATGTCTCCAATTTCGATAACTCTCCAAACTTGATAGTTTTCGGCTTTGATGAAGATTTCCATTCCATTCTTCCAATACGTATAGAATTTTCCATCGAACATAGGTGGCCTTTGAGTAGAGTACGCTTCTTCCATTCGTTCATTCATTACCGACATCTCTAAATACTAGGATATTGCTCTCAGGGTTTCCTGATCAAATGAGGAACAAGAATCTGATACCAATTGTAGAAAGTGTAAGAGATGGTGAACAACAATGAGAGGGGGGGTTAATTGTTATTGTAATAAGTTTAAGTATTTTAGCCCTTTTTTGCGGAATTAGATTGAATAATTAAATCTTAAACTTAATGCGAAAAAGTAACGAGACAACACAATTTTACGTGGAAAACCTTCTAGGCCTAAATAGAAAGAAAAACCATGACCCCTTAGGATTTCAAAACGCACTAATATGTTTTAGGCAATTCGTTACAATACATGAAACAAACTCAACTTGCTTCACATGAAGCTTCTCTAACTAGGCCAATTCTCTTTCTCTTTTTCTTCCTCTTGCTACACTCGAAGCTTCTCTCTTCTCTAGCTTTACTCAAAGCTTTCTAATTCTCTATAGCTTCACTCGAACCTTTCTAATTCTCCCCTAGACTTACCCAAGTCTACATACAACAATTCTTTCAAAAACCCTTTACAAAGGATAAAGTCTTAAAGATAAAATTAAAGAGTTGCACAAGATTATATTATAAATTAATTGGCAATTTTTGGAACAAAAATATTTCTTGTTAATTTAATGTCATACGTATGGATTCTCCAAGTCTCATATGCATTCTCTTGAGAAATAAAGAAGTCCCCTATTTATAGAGTTTTATTTAGCTAGTAAGAAGGGAATAACTACCCATTACTTCCTAATTCCTAAGATTAAGGAGAATAAAATGGATATTGAATATTAAGGGGAAAAACTCACGGTTTAATCCCTTATACTTATTCTCATAATAAAGGAGAAATAAGTGGAAGCTTGATTTCCAAGTAAAAAAACCACAGTTAATGTTTCTAAGAATAAGCAAGGTAGTTATCTCTTCATTAGATCCAAAACACTATCCTATTTTTAAGGAGAAAAATAAGGAGAGAAATATTTCACTCTTTAAAAGAGTACATGGTTATTTTAAGGTGATTATAAAAATATATTTGGGCCTGGGAACAATCCACTGTCTCCATTTTGCAGTAATATCAGATCATCAAACTTGGGAACAGTAGACCTCCTGTCTACATTTGACATCCTAAGCGATATACCTTATCTAACTTCATTGGATTCTTTTGACTAGTATACGTTCATAGACTAAGTCATAAGCACTATAGACGATCCATAACACGACCGGATATCGACCTGCATACAATCTCTAAAATACATTTGTCTATATAAAGTGTAGTCATCATCAAAACCTACGAGGGCCAACACTATACTTAATGTTAATAATAAAAATACAACTCATTTTTATGTATAAAATAATTAAATAAAAATTATAAGGTTAAAATAACAAGAAGTAATGTTAGCTTAAGGAAGAAAGTTAAAACGTAACGTTTTACAAAACCGTGAATATAATAATAAAATTTTACTTTTCGTACTACAAAATAATAAAATAATATTTTAGCGCTTATAAAAAGATTTAAAAAAAATATTTTAAAGTTTAATATTTGAAAGAAATTACAAAATTGGAAAAGGTTTAGGAATTAAGGATGGTTTGAAATGGATAACCAAAGGATTAGAGATTTGAATTGAAAATTCAGAATAATTAATCGGAAGATTATGATTAAGAATTTTGAGTCTGTTACAACTCTTCCCCCCTTAAGATAGTTTCGTCCTGAAGCCAGAACTTACCGAAAAGGTTAGGGTATCGCTTACTCATGTGTACCTCCTTCTCCCAAGTAGCTTCCTCTACTCTGTGGTTTGACCACAAAACCTTGACCAATGGAATCCTAGAATTTCTCAATTCTTTGATTCGGGTATCCAAAATCCGATAGGTCTCTCCTCATAGGCAAAGGACTCATCGATGTGAAGGGGTTCATGGGTTAGCACATGCGATGGATCATGAACATACTTCCTCAACTATGAAACATGGAACACATAATGAACTTTTACCAAAGTTGATGGTAAAGGCAACTCATAAGCAACTTTTCTAACTCTTCTTAGCATTTCAAAAGGTCTAAAAATTTCGAACTCACCTTTCCTCTTTCTTTTAACTCAAAAACATTAGTCTCAGTTCCCTCAATTCTATGGATCAACTCAATAATCTCCGGATTCTAAGTTGTGCCTTATTGATATGGTTAAACAAATTTTGTATGAATGATCATTGCTCCCAAATACCGTCTAACCTCATGTTGGTTACAAATCTCTAATCTTAAACTCTGCATTTCACGGTAAAACTTCCAAGGTACAGATTCGACATTCTCTATCTCCTCCTCAAAACATAAGACAACTTGTTCGCCTTCCTAGGATGGTATAAAATTTCAAGACATAAGCCTAATAACCTCAAGCCATAGCCTTTGGTGCATGTTAATTTCTTCTGGTTGAAGACATACATCAAGTTTTGAAGATCGTTGTAGATCTTACACGGTAGCCCATACAAATAATGCCTCTACAACTTCAGAGCAAGGATTACTACAACAAGTTTAATGTCGTGTATAGGGTAATTCACTTCATGTGGCCTCAACTACCTTGATGGATAAGCTATGACATTTACATCTTGCATACGTACACATCCCAAACCTTTAAATGAAGTATCACAATAGACCTTGAATCGTTTGCTATAATCATGCACTATTAATACATAAGCAGTAGTGAGTCTCCTTTTTAATTCCTCAAAAGCAATCGTGTACCTCTCACTTTATTAAAATCGAATTCTTTTCTTCAACAACTGAAACATGGGACGAGTAACCTTAGAGAAATTCTCAACATATTTCCTATAGTAACCGACAAAACTCAAAAAGCTCAGAACTTTAGTTACATTCCTCGGAATCGACAATTGGTTATCGTCTTAATCTTCTCCAAATACATAGAAATTCCATCCTTAGACACAATATGACCCAGGAAAAACTATTTCCTCAAGCCAAAACTCGTACTTAATAAATTTCCTAACCATTTTTTTTCTCAAAGTTTTAACATAATCCTCAAATGTTCCTCATGTTCCTCCATGTTTACCAAATTTTCATAAAAACTATAAACATATCCAAATAAGGACGAATATATCTCTGCATTAAATTCAAAAACGTTGTTGGCGTATTTGTTATACCAAATGACATCACCGAAACTCATAAAGTCCATAACTAGTTTAGAATGTAGTCTTAGGAATATCCTCCTCGGCTATCCTTAATTGATGATACCTAGACCTCAAATAAATCATAGAAAACTCTTGAGTTCCTAACTTCTAACTAGTCGAAAAGATTATCTATCCTAAACAAAGGGTAACTGTTCTTGATGGTAATCTTGTAAATCTCCATATAGTCAATGCACAACCTCATTATACCATCATTTTTTAAAAAAAATTAAACAGGGGCTCCTCAATGCGACACATTACGACGAATAGAACTTTCCTTTTTTTTCCTAATAACTCATCCACTACTTCTTTAATTTAGTTAACTCGACTAGGATTAAATGGTACAGAGTCTTGGACATAGAGAAAACATCAGATATTAGATCAATATGGAAATCAACCACTCTCCTTGGGGGTAAACCAGGTAAATCCTTAAGATAAACATTAGGGTATTCACAAACAATCGGGGTTTCATCGAGACTCAATTTGGTTCTCTCCTTACTATTGGAAATAAAATGCATGCATGTATCCCTAATTTCTATGCTTAATCATCAAAATGGCTTGAACGACATAAATGGTTTAAATAGGAGACACATATTTTGTTCATAATCAAGCACTCTCCTCTTTGAGTTTTAACCCAAACAATCTTGTCCTTTTAAAAAAATCTCCACATGATGATGTCTCTACAAATCCATACCCAAAATAACATCATAAGTACCCAATTCAAACACTGTTCGGTTAACAGTAGATGATGATGTAAAATCTTAAGAGGGAAGTAGGAAAGATATGGTAACAGAGGAATGGTGAACCGTTAGGTGAACAAATTTGGGGATTGAATTTCTGAGGTTTGAAAGACAGAGGATTTGTGAAGAAAAGAGTTAGAGATAAAAGATCGGTCGACTTTAGAATCAAAAAGAATATGAATCAAAAAAATTTCTACAAGAAAATTATCAGAAATAACTTTACCTTCAAACTCTTCATTCACGTTAACTGTTTTCCCAATTGTCAAATCCTAGACTCTTGAGTGAGGGAATATTATAATCTTTCGTCATCTCAAATGAAATTTAAACATGTGATCAACATCATATTAACATAATTATAACATCTAATCTACACATGGTCACATAAGCACAGAAGAAAAAAATTGATAAATATTTATTTGGGAAAAAAAATACTCATTTGAAAAAAAACATCCTTTTTTTTTAAATGTCGACTATCGAGAACATTCTTTTACATGGAACCAAAGTTCCGAGATTCGAGTAACTTTAGCTTTGATACCACGTGTAACAGGAGCGGCAATCTTGATACATAATTAACATTTAATATTAATGTTTAATGCAAAAAATATTGCGGATGTCTCAAAATGCCGAACTGTTCAAAACTTTAAATCATAAAAACTAAAAATGTTTAAAACAAAAGTAAAATATTACATCTGATAAGAAATATTGTTTGCTCAAAAACAAGAAAAATACATCATCATCATCATCATCAAGTCATCAATAAAGATACAAAAAGCAGCTAAGTTATCGATAAATAGTAATTGTTGCGGCCTGGATCGAAACCTGAACTAAATCCTGCAAAATGCTTTCATCCATGATACGGATGACAGCCGATTGAATCGGTCAGCGCTTAACGCCGAGCATAACTTCCTATCCAGCTTAAAATATGGAAATTATACGCTACATTTACAAATAATAATTTAAGTATAAACTTATACTTAATTGACACCACCGTATACTTTTACCATATTCTTTTTTTGTTACATACTTTTACGTCATTAAGATACCATTCTCAATCCTGACAGAAGTACGTTACTACCACTTATACAATTCGGTAATCTTAACACTTAAGTAAATTAAGGATATCACTGATCAACAAGCACATCAATATGAAACCTTATATATGTAAGGGTCTGGTTAGGTGAGGACCGTAGTCCTAAACCCTAACTGTGGTGGGAGTCGTCACCCCTCCAATACAATATTTATGCTCGAGCTCTACAGGATAGGTAGCGAACCCCCTGTCTTACACCGCATTTTACGTGCCGGCCAACACGGACGCCAGGATTTTACATGTCGGTCCATGGTTCCACATTACCTTACTATTAGGGTCATTCACTCATTCACACAAATACACATCACATTTTTATTACCAAGAGTTGACTTTGAATTTGACTTTGACCAACCTAGGTGGTAACTTCATTTATTTAAAATAATTCTTAATCATAACGTTTAATTTACCTTTACGTCTTTATATGTTCATTAATTAATTTTTACACATTAAATTTTATTCATAACATTATTTTATGAAAGTTGATAGGAGGTCGAATACTTTCTAGAGGGGGGTGAATAGAGAGTATAGGCGTTTAAAATCGGAAAGAATATCTCAAGATATTGAATGACCTTTCAAAACTGTTTTCTAAGACAGTTTTAAGTCGATTTGCAAAACTATAACGTGTGTACGGAAAATAAACTTAGAATAACACACGGTATGTTAACGAGGTTCGGTTCCAAACAACCTACTCCCCGCTTATGGGTTCTCTTTCAACCCGTAGGATTTCAACGCCTTTTATTAATAGACTTTAAGACAAACTAGAAGATCTCACTATCTTCTCTCACCACGTTCTTCCCCTTGAAGAAACGTCTTACAAGTCCCTTTAATAAAAGCAAATCCTAATCTCACAATAGAGATTACAAGTTGAACACTTTGAAAAGTATTCTAAGTTAGGCGTATTAAAATATGAAATAATATAACTCTTTTTAATACTTAAGCCTATTACAAATTGTATGAGCTAGATGAACTAAGAATTACAACTCTTTTGAATACTTAGAGAATACTAGAAATTGTAAGAACAGGTGCATCCTTAATTCTTGAATGAAGCTTTGTATTTATATATGTCACGCCTCAACATATCCTTGAAGAGCAAGAAAGCTTCATCCGTCAATTTCGTTGATCTGGATATTATGTGCCAGTCTTCAAGACCTTGAGCTTTAGCTCAAATTGACGTTGCACTAACAGCTCATCTAATTTCGTCATTGTATGCTATAATTTGTTTTTAATAACCAAAGTTGCGCTGCCACGTTAGAACTTATACAAGATGATAAAAACTCAGCAAAAACCAGATAAAATAACGTGTAAATAGTTATTCAAATTAATTCCTATTTTTAGCATTTATTTAATTTGTCATTTACTATTTTTAGTATCAATTTAAATATTACCTTATTTATAGGAAACTCTTTAATTAGCTTAACAACTTAATTTAAATTCAAATATTAACGTGTACAAATAATAACAAAACGTGTTTAGCTTGTACTATGGATATTTAATCATCCAAAAATTTTAAGAACATATTTTAAATTCAAATAAAATACTCAAACATTAATAACAAACGCATAAACAAACTTAATTTCAATATTTTAACCTATTGAAATAATTCAAAATTAATTCTAATGAACCTTAACCTATTAAAATATTTCAAAGCTTGACCTATTAAATATTTCAAAGATAATTATGAAACTAACCTTATTATAAATATAATCAATTTCAAGACATTGAAACTAATTTCAAGACTTATAAATTAAAACTTAAGATAAGCCTAAGTTATTTAAGCATATTCCAACAATTCGGACTTAAACATATATATCAATTATTAAACTTATATCTAATATGATTTTAAACCAACTTAAACAACTAAATGCATTTACTTAATTTATTTGTTTAATTAATATGTGTTTTGAATTATCATCATTTAAGAGAGTTGTGTAATCGCCTCGAATTATGAAGGCAAACACTAACTGGAATTTAGTATTAATTTAGCAGAAGCTTACTTTTGCAACACAATTAAGGGGTTAATTAAAGGTCAAACCCATATTCAAGTATAATACTTGAACCAAAACAAAGCAATATAACGGAAGTCTTAACTGTCCAAAATATAGGAAAATTACAACCAAATCGAAATAAGTTCAAAGTTCAAATTACATCGTTAAAATAGACTAAATCTAAACTAATAGTCTCTCAAATACAATAAAGAGATCTAAACAAAAGGGGAGTCATACTCCAACTCGGGTTCAACTTCCGCTCGCATATTCATTCTCCGTCGAGGTGCCATAGGGGTTTACTCTAAACACAAAACCATTGGAAAAACATACAAAGCATAATATCAGCAAAAAGGCTGAGTATAAACACACTGGTGTCCATCAAACAAGTTATTAAAATCTTTTCTTTATTTTTTTTATTTGAGTAAATTCATTTTGAAATATGCTTTTTCATTTGATAAATCATATTATTATTCAAATCCAGTTCAATGGCTCTATAGTAATTTCAAATTCTCATTTTTCATCATAAATCATAAGATCTCAATAGATCCAAATAAATTTCAAACTCATATCATAAGTTTACATGGGTACTCTGTGAGTCATCTTGTGACTCGTTTGGTAGTCGGTCTACCGTCCGCGACATGTCCGGCAAGTGTAACACAATGGTATTGTGAACAATACGCGCTCAGCATTGGTGAGCCGTTTAATCATGAACACAACATTTGCTGTGGCATATGTACCCGCCATTTAGGCTAAAACATTTTTTTGTACATAATATATATCTTGTAATTTTAATAGCATTTGAAAGTCAAAAATATTAACTTTTTCCATATGATAAACATCTTTTATTTGCACATAGCAAAACATACTTTATTTGCGACTAAGCAAAATCAAATCATAATATTTCCTACATGGGTAAAACATGCTTAGCATAATCATATCATTAAACATAACCTTTGTATTATATTGCGGCATCACTAGCATGTATGGAAATGCATCGTAACAAAAAGTAATTAAAGTTCAATACGATTTTTTTAAGGAAACCACTAAAATGTTTCGTTTCAATCCTTCTTAAAGTAAATATAATAAGTTTTGAAATTTATTCAAAACAACTAGAATATGATTCATAAGTCTATAAAATCATTACGACAGAAGATTTCATAAAACACTATTTTCTTAAATATGAGATAGTTTTGCCGGTAATAAAATCGATAATGATTTTACAAAGTACATATTAATTCTCCAACAAGGCCAAAATTAATCAAGTCATTATAATACCTTATTTCAAATGAATTTAAGGTTGTCCCATCAGATTATAATTGGTTATGTGAATTTATAACGATCTTACAATTATTTTCGACAATTTGGGTATTTACCGTTATTTAAATGGTGTCTTAAATCCGTAAAATTTATAAATCATCTAATTTAAACTTAATTTATAGTATGAGGCAGTAGGTTATTAATATGACTATAAATTTTTTTATATAGGTCTATTTTTGCCCAAATTTAATTAACAATATTACACTTTTTAATAAATAAACATTTTCTATTAATTTCATAAATTAGTAAATAATTAATAATTTATTTTATAAAATTATACCAAAGTTCCAGAAGTCATATAACATGTTTATTAGGTCATTTGAACTTATAAAACTCATGTATGATGTTTTATTATTTTGTATAGACATTTTATCGATAAATAGAATAAAATAGGTTTAAAATTATTTGAGTCCGAATAAAGTATTATAAAAATTATATGATATTCCAGAAGCTATTGTAAGGGTATAATATTTTAAATAACCATTAAAAATCGTGTGGGGTATTTTTAATAATTAATATCGTTATTTTACCGATAAACAGAATAACATTTATTTAAGTCCATATATGGTCACAAAAATCCATATAAATTTCTAAACATGTATCTACTCTTTATAAAGTGTCTCATAAAATTTTCATGTCCAAAAGAAGTCATTTAGTATTTATTTTATATTTTACCGTTTTCAAACTTACCGATTATTAATAACCGAGTAAAAATTATTAAGGTCCTTAAATGTAAACGAAATCTTCCCAAACTTTTACCAATTTTACCTACTGTCCATATGAGTATGTGATAAAACTTTCAAGTCCATATCGCTTTATTTAGTAATTATTTTGTATTTTACCATTTTATAATTTACCGTTAAACAATTTAACGATTATTCAAAAATCATAAAAAAAATTCCAAACTAAATATATTCGAGCTAAATCTTGTTGGAGACATTATAATATCTTTTTTTATTTATTATTTTTGATGATTAAGGGCTCATCTAATACCATGTTTTATAATAAGAGTATTTAACTCCTTAAAATCCATTAAAATATCAATTTAACGAATAATCTCAACAAAAAGTATCCAAGAAATTTTCTTAACATATAGCTACTGGAAATTTCTTTTAAAATCAATTTCAAATATTTTCAAATTCATATAATCATTTCCATCACAATAACTTTCACTAAGTAGTGTTAAACTTGCCTTTAAACAAACAATAATTTATAAAATCAACATGCATGATGCCCACAATAATAATACATGTAATAAATTATTCCATACTCAAATTTATCATTTTGACATCGTTTTTCAAGATTTAAGAACTTCTCATTGGGAATTTTATTTTTAAAAAAAAAAAACAAGTTTATACACAAACTTTCCCAACTTGTTCTTAAATCCTTTAAAAATCACCCAATGTGACATACCTCGACTCCAAGCCTATATAATTAATCCGTAAGCTCCTACGCGTTCTTATACGCGGTTCTAACTTCGGGTCCTTGCCCTTCAAGTCTCAACTCCAACTCTTCCACTAAACATATTGCATTCATCCAAAAATCAATAATAATTGGATTTCTAACATGTACTTAACTTTTCCTAGTTAGAGTTGTTAGACTAATACTTGTGATGATTTTAATATATTTGGAGTATGCTTATTATGTTGAGCAACATACTTAGTTAAGTCCCATAATTTTATTTGAATCCTTCAAGTAACAAAATTTATATGTTTGTGGAAATACATCTTCTTACTTTCTATTATGGCCGATTTTTATAGATTTATAAGTGATGATTTTCTTAGTTTAGAGATAAAATACTCATTTTATAATGATCTTAGTTTATAGAACGATTCATATAATAAAAACGTTTTACATGAACAAGTTTTAACAAAAACTAGTGGAATAAAGAAATGAACATAACTTACTCTATACTTGGTGGATTTCTTCATGTTTGGTGTCTATGGAAAGCTCTTAAGATGAAGATTATTTTTATGGGAGATTTGAGTTTATAAAGATAAATTTTCAGAAGTTTTAGATGGGTTTTTGAAGAAGATTTGATGAGAAAAGAAAGTGTTTTAGTTATTGAAAGTTTGAAGGATTCTAGTGTTTGTTCATGGATGAACTTGGGAGCAATGTTTTGGGGTTTATGGCTGAATAATTATTCAGAAAATAGAGTGTTTTGCTTCAAATATTTGCCTCTTGCATGCTTGTAATGATGCACAAGCTTTGGGTAGAACAAAAGGGGTTCTTGGGTAAAGTTTTTAGCTTGTGTATGTAAGTATACAAAGGGCTATAAGGGGGAGTAGGACAGCTTTAGCATGGCTGGTTGGGGTTGTTTTTTTGTGATTTTTGTCCATCATTTGATCTATTATAGTGTAGGAAAGGTTTATCTAAGATAGTTTAAGGTTTGGGTAAAAATCACTTGTATATTTGTGAAATATTTAATTTACTCCCATCATGGTTACATAATATGCTTGGGTAATAATTAAAATTTTTTCGAACTGTTATAGGTAGTTGCTCAACTTTAAGTTTTACCTCCAAAGTTTACGTTACTTGTTACGATTCATATTCACGTTACGAATTAACAAGTTTCTAATTATTGTAGAGATTTTTCAAATTACTACCATCACTAATTAAATTATAATTAGTAACGAACAAATAAATAAAAATAATTAGGCGCTAAAAATGACTAATGAAATCTCCTAATAATACGACTGTTTTAGTCTTCCCTTCTTACAAGAGTTTCGTCCTTGAAACTAACTCAAACTAATGGTTATAAATACATCACTCAAATAAGTAAGGGTATCTAATTAACATGTCGTCCTCTTTTTCCCAAGTAGCACTGTCGGCATCCTGTCCACTGCATAGCACTTTCACAAGTGGAATCGTGCGGCTACGGAGTTTTCTAACCTCTCGACCTAGGATCCTCAGGGGCTTCTCCTCATACTACAAGCTTTCAACAAGTTGAATCAGCTCATACTGGAGAACATGTGATAGATTAAACACATACCGGCGCAATTGCGACACATGGAACACATTGTGAACCTTAGCTAATTGTGGGAGTAATTCTAACTCATAAGCTACCTCCCCAACTCTGCGCAAAATTTCATAGGGTCCAATGTACCCAGGATCAAGCTTCCCTTGCTTTCCGAACCTCTTGATTCCTTTTGTTGGCGAGACTTTAAGGAACACCTTGTCACCGACTTGGAACTCAAGTTTCCTCCTCCTACGGTCTAAGTAGGATTTCTATCGATCTTGGGCAGCCTTCATCCGGTCTCTAATGATTCTAACTTGTTCAGCGGTCATTCTGATCATCTCTGGTCCAACAAGCACGCCGGGCCTCCCTGTATCCCAATAAAGTGGTGTCCTACACCTTTGGCCATATAAGGCCTCATACGGAGCCATACCAATACTACTCTGGTAACTATTGTTGTAGGAGAATTCTATCAATGGTAAGATGTCCTCCCACAAACACTGAAAATCAAGGGCACATGCCCAAAGCATATCCTCTAGAGTTTGGATGGTCCTCTCCGTCTGCCCATCTATAGCTGGGTGAAAAGCGGTCCTGTAATTAAGATTCTTGCTGAATGCCCTTTATAGCTCATTCTAAAATCAAGCCACAAATTTTGGATCTCGATCTGAAACTATTGTCATCGGTATACCATGTAGTATAAGTACTTCTTTCACATAAGCATCGGCTAATTGTTTTGTTTTCCAAGTTACTTTAGCAGGAATAAATCTGGCAGTCTTAGTGAGTCGATCAACAATCACCCAAATAGAATCGTTTGCCCTTCCCGAACGAGGCAATCCAATAACAAAGTCCATATTCACTGATTCCCACTTCCACTTAGGCACGGGAAGTGGTTGCAATTCCACTGGAGTGCGCTAGTGGTCAATCTTGACTTGCTGACTTACTAGACATCGAGCTATGAAATCCTCAACATCCTTCTTCATGTTCATCCACCAAAAGTATTGTTTTAAATCTGCTAGCATCTTATCCCATCCTGGGTAGACTGAATACATAGTCGAATTTGCTTCCTTGAGTATTTTCTCTATCAATTCAGGATCTCGGGGCACGCATAACCTTCCCTCTAGATGAATACTCCTATCTTTAGCAATACTGAAGTCTTTAACTGCACTCTTTTCAATACCAATCTTCAACTCTGATAAGAAGTCATCATACTGTTGTAGCTCACGGATCTCCTCATGTGGACTCGGTGTTGTACTCATAGCATTGAGAACGCTATCGTATGATCCCTTCTTAACCACAATCAATTCTAGCTCCTTCATCTCCACATAAATCTCGTAGGGCACTGAAATTAGTCCATTAATGACCATTCTCGGTTTTCGGCTTAAGGCATTTGCTACACAGTTTGCCTTCTCGGGATGATACTCCAAAGTGAGGTCATAATCTTTCATCAATTTTAACCACCTTCTCTACCTCATGTTAAGCTCCTTCTGTGTAAACAGATAAGTCAAACTCTTGTGATCGGTGTAGATCTTGCAAGTAGTGTCGTAGAGATAATGCCTCTAAATTTTTAAGGCAAATATGACTCCGGCTAATTCTAAATCGTGCACTGGATACTTCTTCTCATTTGGCCTCAATTTTCTCGATGCGTAGGCAATCACTTTCCCCTCTTAAATGAGTACACTACCCAGGCCCTCTAAAGATGCGTCACTGTATACCGTGAACTCTTTCCCATCCTCGGGCAATACATGCACTGGAGCCGTTGTCAACCTTTTCTTCAATTCTAGGAAAGCGTCTTCGCACTTTTGTGACCACACAAACTTGGTATTCTTTCGAACCAAACTGGTGATCGGTAGTGCGATCTTAGAAAATTCATCAACATATCTTCGGTAAAAACCTTCCAAACCCATAAAGCTTCTTACCTCAGTTACACTAGTCGGTGTTGCCCAATCAATGATAGTCCTTATCTTCTCGGGGTCCACTGTTATGCCATCTTTTGAGATTACATGACCTAGGAAGACAACTCGATCTAACTAGAATTCACTCTTGCTCAACTTCCCATAAAAGCTTCTTTCCGTCAATCGTGTTAATACTAGGCATAAGTGCTCCTCATGATCTTTCTCTGTCTTAGAGTACACCAAGATATCATCAATGAAAACCACTACAAATTTATCAAGATAGTCATGGAATGTTCGATTCATCCAGTCCATGAATGCTGCAGGGGCATTGGTTAACCCAAACGGCATCACTCTAAACTCATAGTGCCCATATCAGGTGCGGAAAGCAGTTTTAGGAATGTCTTCCTCCGCTATCCTCAACTGATGGTAACCAGATCTCAGGTCAATTTTAGAGAAAACTCCGGCTCTTTTCAACTGGTCAAATAAATCATCAATTCTAGGAAGTGGGTACTTATTCTTGATGGTGATTTTGTTCAGCTCCCGGTAGTCAATGCATAGCCTCAAAGAACCATTTC
This sequence comes from Amaranthus tricolor, assembly GCF_026212465.1. NCBI lineage: Eukaryota > Viridiplantae > Streptophyta > Magnoliopsida > Caryophyllales > Amaranthaceae > Amaranthus > Amaranthus tricolor. Next base: position 11,076,828 of record NC_080052.1, read on the forward strand.
TTCTTCACAAACAACACTAGAGCTCCCCATGGTGATACACTTGGTCTGATACACCCTTTATCTTGTAACTCCTCGAGTTGGGTTTTTAGTTCAGCCAACTCAAGTGGTGCCATTCTATACGGTGCCTGATGTGTGTGTTTTATATACTATTTTCTACCATGCCTCCATTGCATTTTCATAGCATTTCTCGCGTATTTTGCTCAATTTTCTATTGGTTTTTATGCTTGGTTGGAGTGTTTGTTTCCTATCTATTTTGTAGGTACAAAGCTCTAATTATGCTAAGAATCGACTCTTGGAGCGAGATTTGCAAGTTGGAAGGTCATAAGCTACTCAAAGGGTCATTTTTCTGCTGACCAGGTCTCATACCCGGGTGGGTTTCCACATACCCGACTGGGTTTGCACTTGCCACTTAGAAGAATTTGAAGATGCCATTTGGAAGAAAAAGATGCCACTCGCACCCGGGTGGGTTTCCACATACTCGGCCGGGTGAGCCTCTCATACCCGGGTGGGTTTCCACATACCCGGCCGGGTGAGCCTCTTATACCCGGGTGGGTTTCCACATACCCAGCCAGGCTTCCATTGAAGATCAAAATGCTATGCTGCGTACCCGGGCGGGTTTCCTCTTACCCGACCGGGTTTACTCTTGAACTTAGAAAATTTTTGGTCTTGAAGATTTAGTTATGCTTCGCACCCGCCCGGGTTTCCACATACCCGGCCGGGTCCTACAGTTATTTTTGAGAGTAACTTCCCATATCCTCCGATCTCTTTTTAGGAGGATATAAATAGCTTTTGAGAGGAATTTTTGAGACAGTTTTTATCTTTGTTTTTTTGAGGGTTTGGTATTGAAGGGACTTCTCATATTACTTGCAATGGGGGATTGTTAATCAACACTTGGACATTGTAATTTTAATTATATTGAAGGTATTAGTTTCAATTCTAATTTCTTGTTCTTTTTTATTATTGTTGTCTTTGAATGCTTGTTTCTCCATTAAATTTGAATTTGATTTTCTCCATGAATTTCATTGTTGAATCTCTTGTTAGTTTTAATATGCTTAGTGAGTAGTTTTATTTCTAGGGCTTGGTGAAACTATGCAAAAGGTGATGATTCTTGTTTGATTTTAGGATTTAAACTTGGTTTGTCTAGGTGATTCAATTGATGGGTCTTAGATTGATTGCATGTTTGGCCAATTTGCAAATTTTATTCCCTCAATTCTATAAGCGAGAGTTGCGAGTTTGAGTGAACGATTTCCTTCTTTGAACAATTAAGCTTTAATCGCGATAGCTTGTTTTATTATTTGATTGTCGAAGTTGTTTGCGAGCGCAACACCTTCCTTCGCCTATATTCATTCCTATCCCAATTGTTGTTCATGAATCATGATCGATGCATAGTGAATCCTTTTTGCCCTAGGTTTTTAATTATTGAATTCTATTCATCTCTTGTTTTTGCGTCCTACTTAGATAAACAAAAATCCAACTTTTGATCGTTAGTAATAGTGAACTTGGTACAATTTGTGACTTTATTTGTCCTTCCACAGTGGTTCGACCCTACTTTCCCAACTATACTAGTTAGGTGAAATAGGAATTATTTTTGGTATTAAAACGACCTATCAGTGCCTTTGAAATCGGGCTTGACCCTGGAACTAGGTCACTGTGAAAATCAATCTCTCTCTTTGGAGGTAACCTAGGTAGATCATCAGGGAATACATCAGAAAATTCTCGCACTATCAAGATCTGGCTTAAGTCGACCTCCTTGTACGTTGACTCGCTCATGTGGTAGACCTGGGCTTCCCCACCTCTCTTTGGAAAGGTTGTAAGCCTCTCAATCATCTCTGGCTCAATATTAGGTATGGTCCCATCACTAAAAGCTACTTGATCCCCTGGATTGTTCCCAACCTTTACATTCCTCTCATAGCACTCAATCACTGCCCTATGTTTACCTAGCCAGTCCATTCCTAGAATGATATCAAACCCTCCTAAGTCAAATACAATCAGGTCTACGTGGAACTCCTTACCCTGGATCACTAATAGGCAATCAATCAACTTTGTATTACATGATATCGTTGATCCATCAGGTAAATCAACTCTATGCATTATAGGGCATACATTAATAGAACAGTCCAAGGCTCTCACAAATGACTTAGAAACATAACACTTGTCGGCCCCAGAATCAAATAAGACACGGACAGACTTACCAAGCAATAACAGAGTTATATTTACGCTGGTTCCGTTGATTTCTAAAGTATCGTGCTCCACCATTCCCGGGGTTTCCCCGGTTCTTGCCCCAACAATCTCGAGACAAATAACCTGGTTTTCCACAATTCAGACACACAGCCTCACCCTCACAATTGACTCCCTTAGAGTGACATTTCTTGCATCTATCACACAGTTGACTTTTTAGCGGGTTTGAGTTTTTTGGGCTTCTAATGCTGTTGAAGCGGTTTTGCTTTTGAAAGTTTCTGAGGTTTTGGTTTTGATTCCCCTTGAAGTTTCCCTCAGCTTTAGGCTTCTTGCTCTGACCTCCCTGGTCTCCTCCAGATCTCTTTTTCCTCGCATCTTCCTCTCTCTTGCAGACCATTTCTTTCTCCACAGCATGTTCATACATAGCTTGAAAAGACTCATATTGACCCATCAACTTTTGGTAGCTGAAGTTGAGACCATTGTAGAAGCGATCCATCTTTTTCTTTTCATCATGCACATAATCTGGGGCAAATCGAGCCAACTCCAAGAACTTGTTAGCATATTCGATAACGCTAAGAGAATGCTGCCTCAGGTAAAGAAATTCTGATTCTTTTTGTCTCTGTAGAGCTGCTAGGTAGAACCTCTCCCTTAGTTTCTTCAAGAAGTCTTCCCATCTCCAACTGGTGGGTTGTGCTGCTCCACCAGCAGATATGGAGGCAGCTGAAACACCTTTTAGGGCTCTCCACCAAAGCTCTGCAGGTCCCACTTGATAGAATGCTGCAAGTTTAACCTTAAGATTTTCCGGACAATTTACCACCTCAAGAATTTTCTCGGTTTCATTGATCCAATCTTCAAGAACAACTGGATCTGTAGCACCATTGTAGGTCTTAGGCCTGTGGGTAGAAAGCCTTTTGTAAAACTTTGTCTCGTCATCCACACTAGGATGTTGGTTGGCTATGAACTGAACTAATTGAGCATTAGTCTCTTGGTTAACTCTGAGTTGCTCGGTTAGGATATTCAAATGGGCTTGGGTAATAACTAATTAATAATTATGCCTTTAAGACAAATAGATATGCACTTGCATAACACACTTTCTTAACTTTGTTAGTTTATTGACTTAATAACTTCATCAATTTCCATCCCATTGGATCACTTGTTTAGCAGTTTCAACACTTTTAATGATGATTCATAAACTTAATTTACCATCAGGCATAGGTAAGTTAGCCACATAATTGGATAATCACTTGCTTACAAGAAACCTTTAAGACTTCTAGTTTACTAATGGTACTTAGTTAATAATCTGATTTAAGTTAGACTTACTACTTAAATCCTTTCTTTACCAATAATCTCTAAACTTTAAGTTCACTTCCTAATTACTTTCATAAGTTATTCCAAACTTCAACTTCTCTAAGTTAAACTCGTTCTCTAATTTTCCTGATATTTTAGACAAGCTTCCAAAACCTTGGCTCTAATACCAACTGTAACCGCCTCGAATTATGAAGGCAAACACTAACTGGAATTTAGTATTAATCAAGCGGAAGCTTACTTTTGCCAACACAATTAAGGGGTTACTTAAAGGTCAAACTAATATTCAAGTATAATACTTGAACCAAACCAAAGCAATATAACGGAAGCCTTAACTGTCCAAAATATACGAAAATTACAACCAAATCGAAATAAGTTCAAAGTTCAAATTACATCCTTAAAATAGCCTAAATCTAAACTAATAGTCTGTCAAATACAATAAAGAGATCTAAACAAAAGGGAAGTCATACTCCAACTCGGGTTCAACTTCCGCTCGCATATCCATTCTCCGTCGAAGTGCCATAGAGGGTTTACTCTAAAAAACAACCATTGGAAAAACATACAAAGCATAGTATCAGCAAAAAGGCTAAGTATAAACACACTAGTGTCCATCAAACAAGTTATTAAATTCTTTTTTTTTATTTGAGTAAATTCATTTTGAAATATGCTTTTTCATTTGATAAATCATATTATGATTCAAATCCAGTTCAATGGCTCTATAGTAATTTCAAATTCTCATTTTTCATCGTAAATCATAAAATCTCAATAGATCCAAATCAATTTCAAACTCATATCATAAGTTTACATGGGTACTCTGGGAGTCATCCTGTGACTCGTTTGGTAGTCGGTCTACCATCCGCGACATGTCCGAAAAGTGTAACACAATGGTATTGTGAACAATACACGCTCAGCATTGGTTAACCGTTTAATCATGCACACAACATTTGCTGTGGCATATGTACCCGCCATTTAGGCTAAAACATTTTTTTGTACATAATATATATCTTGTAATTTTAATAGCATTTGAAAGTCAAAAATATTAACTTTTTCCATATGATAAACATCTTTTATTTGCACATAGCAAAACATACTTTATTTGCAACTTAGCAAAATCAAATCATAATATTTCCCACATGGGTAAATAATGCTTAACATAATCATATCATTAAACATAACCTTTGTATTATACTGGGGCATCACTAGTCTGTATGGAAATGCATCGTAACAAAAAGTAATTAAAGTTCAATACGATTTTTCTAAGGAAACCACTAAAATGTTTATATAAGTGTCTCATAAACGTTTCATGTCCAAAAGACGTCATTTAGTATTTATTTTATATTTTACCGTCTTCAAACATACCGTTTATTAATAACCGAGTAAAAATTATTAAGGTCCTTAAATGTCAACGAAACCTTCCCAAACATTTACCAATTTTACCTACTGTCCATATGAGTATGTGAGAAAAATTTCAAATCCATATGGCTTTGTTTGGTAATTATTTTATATTTTACCATTTTATAATTTACTGTTAAACAATTTAACGATTATTCACAAAATCATAAAAAAAATTCCAAACTAAATATATTCTGGCCAAATCTTGTTGGAGACATTATAATATGTTTTTATTAATTATTTTTGATGATGAAGGGTTCATCTAATACCATGCTTTATAATAAGAGTATTTAACACCTTAAAATCCATTAAAATATCAATTTAATGAATAATCTCAACAAAAAGTATCCAAGAAATTTTCTTAACATATAGCTACTGGAAATTTTTTTTAAAATGAATTTCAAATATTTTCAAATTCATATAATCATTTCCATCACAATAACTTTCACAAAGTAGTGTTAAACTTGCCTTTAAACATACAATAATTTATAAAATCAACATACATGATGCCCACAATAATAATACGTGTAATACATTATTCCATACTCAAATTTATCATTTTGACATCATTTTTTAAGATTTAAGAACTTCTCTTTGGGATTTTATTTTTTTTTAAAAATAACAAGTTTATACACAAACTTTCCCAATTTGTTCTTAAATCCTTTAAAAATCAACCCATGTGACATACATCGACACCAAGCCTATATAATTAATCCGTAAGCTCCTACGCGTTCTTAGAAGCGGTTCTAACTTCGGGTCCTTGCCCTTCAAGTCTCAACTCCAACTCTTCCACTAAACATATTGCATTCATCCAAAAATCAATAATAATTGGATTTCTAACATGTACTTAACTTTTCCTAGTTAGAGTTGTTTGACTAATACTTGTGATGATTTTAATATATTTGGAGTATACTTATTATGTTGAGCAACATACTTAGTTAAGTCCCATAATTTTATTTGAATCCTTCAAGTAACGAAATTTATATGTTTGTGGAAATACATCTTCTAACTTTCTATTATGGCCGATTTTTATAGATTTATAAGTGATAATTTTCTTAGTTTAGAGATAAAATACTCATTTTATAATGATCTTAGTTTATAGAAAGATTCATATAATAAAAACGTTTTACATGAACAAGTTTTAACAAAAACTAGTGTAATAAAGAAATGAACATAACTTACTCTATACTTGGTGGATTTCTTCAAGTTTGGTGTCTATGGAAAGCTCTTAAGATGAAGATTATTTTTATGGGAGATTTGAGTTTATAAAGATAAATTTTCAGAAGTTTTAGATGGGTTTTTGAAGAAGATTTGATGAGAAAAGAAAGTGTTTTAGTTATTGAAAGTTTGAAGGATTCTAGTGTTTGTTTATGGATGAACTTGGAAGCAATGTTTTGGGATTTATGGCTGAATAATTATTCAGAAAATAGAGTGTTTTTGCTTCAAATATTTGCCTCTTGCATGCTTGTAATGATGCACAAGCTTTGGGTAGAACAAAAGGGGTTCTTGGGTAGAGTTTTTAGCTTGTGTATGTAAGTATACAAAGGGGGAGTAGGACAGCTTTAGCATGGCTGGTTGGGGTTGTTTTTTTGTGATTTTTGTCCATCATTTGATCTATTATAGTGTAGGAAAGGTTTATCTAAGATAATTTAAGGTTTGGGTAAAAATTGTTGTACATGTAACAAGTTATGTAACTTGTACTTTATGTTTAAAAAATCACCTATATATGTGTGAAATATTTAATTTACTCCCATCATGGTTACATAATATGCTTAGGTAATAACTAAAATTTTTTCGAACTGTTATGGGTAGTTGCTCAACTTTAAGTTTTACCTCCAAAGTTTACGTCTCTTGTTACGATTCATAATCACGTTACGAATTAACAAGTTTCTAATCATTGTAGAGATTTTTTAAATTACTACCATCACTAATTAAATTATAATTAGTAACGAACGAATATATAAGAATAATTAGGCGCTCAAAACAACTAATGAAATCTCCTAATAATACGACTGTTTCAAGTTGAGTCTTCAATCTCCCCCTTGATGAAAGTCAAAATCATATTTTCCTAAATCATATTACTACGTTAACGTGAGTTGAAAAACATGATAAGAATAATAAGATATCATTAACCAGAAAGTTTTCAAGACTTTGAAAACAGTTTCAAAACAAAACTGTATAAAAATAAAATAGTATAAACCAATAAGTTTTCATGCATCTCATTATAACAAACCAATATGGTTTCGTGCATGGATATCAAAATCATTAAGAAAATATACTATTATCACAAGTAAATTTTCATCATATCAATATTTTAACATCAAAAACATGATTATCAATCATCATCATCAAGCATCATGAACATAAACAATAATTAGTAACTATGAACATATCACTAAGTAACTATCAATCAACTAAAACAAGTATAAATTTAACAAACATAAATTTCTCAAATTTCTTCCTTTATGCATTATGAACAAAAACATGTACACATCCAGCAATAATAAGAACATGAAAACTTCATGAACATAAAGATGAACTAATATACAATGAAATGCAGCATGCAAAACAAAGCAAGCAAGCAAGAATAAACATAAACTAAGAATAAACATAAACTAATTTACATATCTCCCCCTTTTTGACTTTCATCAAAAAGTAAACAAGGAGTAAAATGTTGGGATTTTTAATCAAAACAAGAAAATATTGTTTGCCGAAAATATTTTTTATCAACCAACGGAAATTAAAATCAATTTGAACTATTAGTTTGATTAGGACCAAATTCACAAATGAGTAATTTGTAAGTTAACGTCCCAAATGAGATGGGCAAACAATTTAACTTTAGATAATTAAACATCCTTTATTAATTAAAGGTATTTAATTATAAATCTCATTTTTGTATATTTATACAAAACAAATAATATTTAAGAAATTGAAATCAAATTTTCAATTCTCAAACACATGCATAAACACACATACAAGCAACCATAATCAAAACATGAAAATAATATGTAATGCTCCCCCTAAATACATACTTAGTATTTAGTAACATTTTACGTTTACTACTAAACCTTTACTCTTATTTCATAACTCCCTCTTAGTTCATGCAACATCATTTAGCATGCCAAGTTCCATATGAATATATGCAAACCTATCATAACTTAAAGGTTTTTGTAAATATATTAGCTAATTGATTTTCTGCAGAGATAAAAGATAGAGTAATATGACCTTTTTCAACATGATCACGTATGAAATGGTGACAAAACTCAATATGTTTTGTACGTGAATGTTGTACTAGATTTTTAGTAATACAAATTGCACTTGTATTATCACATTTTATTAGAATACCTTTGAGATCAATTCCAAGATCTCGAAGTTGTTGTGCAATCCATAAGATTTGAGAGCAACACGCACCTGCAACTATGTATTCAGCTTTAGCTGTAGACAGAGCAACTGAATTTAGCTTTTTAGAATACCATGAGATTAATGAATTTTTGAAGAATTAAAAGATCTTGAAGTGCCTTTTCTATCCACTTTATAACTAGCATAATCAGCATCTGAAAAACCAATCAAGCTAAAATCTCCAAAACTAGGGTACCATAGACCGAAGTCTTTAGTCCCATGCAAATATTTAAAGATTCTCTTAACTGCTGTTAAGTGAGATTCTTTTGGGTTAGCTTGAAAGGGAGCACATAAGCAAACACTAAACATAATATCAGGACGACTAGCAGTTAAATACAATAAAGAACCAATCATACCTCTATAAGTCTTTTGATCAACACTCCTACTGTTTATGTGTTGGTCTAGACTTAGTGTTGCACTCATAGGTGTATTAACAACTTTGCATTGATCCACATTTTACTTCTTTAGCAAATCTCTAACATATTTACTTTGACAAATAAATATTCCATCTTTCTTTTGCTTTATTTGTAATCCATGAAAAAATGTTAAGTTCCCATCATGCTCATTTCGAATTCCTTGCACATAATCTCAGAAAATTCCTTGCACAAAGAATCATTAGTAGCTCCAAATAATATATCATCAAAATATACTTGAATAATAAGAATATATTTTCCTTTAGTCTTAATGAAAAGCATTTTATCAATTTTAACTCGTTGAAAGTTATTTTCAAGAGATGTGAGCTAAATTAGTCATACCAAGCCCTTGGAGCTTATTTCAAGCCATACAATGCTTTATTTAGTTTAAACACATGATTAGTAGATCAAAATTTTCAAAGTCAGGTGGTTTTTTAACATATACATCCTCTTTTAAGTAGCCATTTAAGAAAGCACATTTAACATCCATTTGATATAGTTTTATATTCATGTATGAAGCAAAAAAGCAAGCATAATACAGATAGATTCTAACCTTGGAACTGGAGCGAAAGTCTCATCATAATCTATACCTTCTTCTTGATTATAACATTGAGCTATCATCCTTGCTTTATTCCTTATAATGTCTCCATCCTCATTGAGCTTATTGCGAAAGACCCATCTAGTTCCAATAATAGTACGATCTGGAGACTATTCAACTAGATCCGAAACTTTATTTCTTTCGAATTCATTTAATTCATTTTGCATAGCAATAATCCACTCTGGTTCTTGTAAAACTTCTTTAACATTCTTTGGTTCTATAAGAGAAACACAAGCTGAAAAAGCACATAAATTTTTAAGAGAGGATCGAATTCGCATACCTTTGTTTGGATCATTTATGATGTTTTCTAGAGGATGTTGAGATGACATTCTAAGTCTTCTTCGTAATATGCATAGTGTGTAATCATTCAAAGAGCTTGTTCCTACTTCCATAGAGGGATTTCTAATTGATGTATCTAAAGCAGTACGTTCTGGAGCTGTTTTCAAATCTTGAGGTTAGGTCTTAAGATCAGGCTATGAGTCTTCAATGTTTACAACTTGTTTTTCTGCAACCTCATCAAGACTTTGTATGGTATCCTGCATTTTTTTCTTTTTAACTTCACTAATATCATTAACATCCAATTCGTCATCACGTATATCATCAAAATGTTTATTAAGGTTTAGTTCTTTAAATCCTTCACTTAATGTTCCATTGTTAGATTCATCAAATACTACATGTATACTTTCTTCAACAATACTTGTATGCTTATTTAGAACTCTATAGGCTTTACTATACAGTGAGTATCCAAGAAATACACCTTCATCACTTCTAGAATTAAATTTACCTAGATTGTCCTTGCCATTATTATGGATAAAACATTTGCAACCAAATGGTCTAAGATAAACTATGTTTGGTTTTCTTCCTTTAAATAACTCATAGGGGGTTTTCTTAAGTATGAGTCTAATGAGGCACCTATTTAAGACATAATTTGCTGTGTTAACAGCCTTGGCCCAATAATGTTTGGCTAATCCATTTTCTATAAGCATTGTCCTAGCCATTTCCTCTAAGGTTCGATTTTTCCTTTCAACCACGCCATTTTGTTGGGGTGTCCTAGTAGCTGAAAAGTTATGGGTTATACCGTATTTTTCACAAAAGGAATCAAAGCCTAGTTGATTAAACTCTCTCCCATGATCACTTCTAATCGAAACTATTGGAAGATTCAGCTGAGTTTGTATTTCTTTACAGCGTCTTGAGAACGGTTTCAAGGCTTCACTTTTATCCTTCAAAAAGTCAACCCACGTAAATCTAGAATAATCATAAACGGTAACTAAGATGTAAGATGTACCTCGTATGCTCCGTACACGCATTGGTCCACATAGATCAATATGTAAAAGTTCACATGGTCTTGAAGTACTTACCATTTTCTTCGGTTTGAATGAACTTCTTACTTGTTTTCCTCTAATGCATGCGTCACATGTAGGACTGTGTTTGTAGTCAAGGGCTGGAAGTCCCTTAACTACATCTTTACTTACTAATTCATGTATGGTATGCGTATTGATGTGACCAAGACGTTTATGCCATAGTTTTCGATCATTTGTCATAGCCTTCAAGCACTTGAAATTCTGAAATTTATCTCCTAGGGTGATCGAGCCATTGAATCTTTCCTTAATTTCATAAAATTAAGAAACTTTACCATTCATATGCGTCGAGCGTCCACTATCTAAGATTCACTTTTTTTTTTCCTATAAAACAAAAGAATAACCTTTCTCAACTTTACTCGGCTATCCAAGTGACAAATTTCGGACCATATTCAGGGTAGACCATGTTAGGTGGTCTTGTCCCTTTGGGAACCCATATTTGCTTTATTTGTCCACGTAATTCAAGAGGATAGGAATTATTAATAATATATTTGACCTTATGTCTGTACGGACATGCAAACATAATATGTCCTTCTTTGCAACAATATGAGCAAGTAGGTGTACGTCTATGTTTGTATGCACTCCTAACAAATGTGGTTTTACTCTTATAGTTATGTGTGACATTATTATAACCTATACCACGTTTATCATTGAGTAATTTTTGGCGTGTAAGCATTTTTGTGAATTTAGATTCGAATTCATTTAACATTGTTAATGCTTTTAAATTTTTCTCAGACTCAAGTCTCAGAGTCTTGAGCTTGCACTCAAGATCATTATTTTCATTCTTAAGATCAATGACCTGTTTCATCTAACTGAGTTTCTATTCTTTCAAGACTTTGAAAGTCTTTTCAAATTTTACTGTTTCAGCCTTTAGCGATTCATTTTTCTTTATAAGGTCTTCACAACCTTCAGCATAGTGACGAATTCTATTTTCCAGAATGTTTTTCTCATCTTTTAAGATCTTTTCAATTTGAAACATGTCAAAGAGAGCTTTAACTAATTCATCTTTAGAACAAGAGTTAAGAAATTCTAGTACCTGTTTATGATTTTGATCTAGATCGTCATCGTTGTCATCTTTTGCCATAAGACATAAGTGAGCTTGACCATCTTCACTTTCAGTGTCACTTGATCCTTCGGAATCACTCCATGCAGCAACCATTGCTTGTTTCTTCTTGTTTTTCTTGTAAGATTCCCTTTTCTTCTTAGGGATTCCTTTACAATATGTTCTTTAGATCCACATTCAAAGCAAGCAAGTTTGTTAGTTTTAGAATTATAGTTAGAGTTTGAAGACATACCTTTGTTTCTAGATTTAAATTTCTTAAATCTTTTGCGCATCTTCATCATTCGTTCTAGACCTTTTGTGATCAAGGCAAATGGATCTTCCTCATCATCACTTTCTTCATCATTGCTTGAGGATTCATGATATTTCTTTTCCTTTAGAGCAAGATTCTTTATGGAAGGTATTACATCACTTTCTCCATCATCATGTAGGGTTAGTTCGTGAGTTGTGAGCTTTCCAAGGAGATTATCAAGTGATAGAACTCTCAAGTCTTGAGCTTCTTCAATGGCGGTGACTTTTGGACCCCATTTGGATCTTGGAAGACACCTTAAGACCTTCTGGACTTTTTCTGCATTAGTAAAAGTTTTGCCAAAAGAGCTCAAACTGTTAGTAATCAATGTAAAATAAATAAACATTTCATTAATATTCTCATCCTTTTTCATCTTGAACATTTCATATTGATGCATAAGGATGTTGATCTTTGTCTCCTTTACTTGAATTGTTCCTTCATATGTCATAAATAACTTATCCCATATTTCCTTAGCATTTGTGCATGAAGAAACTCTATTGAACTCGGTACCATTCAAAGCACAACACAATTGATTCATTGCCCTATAGTTATTGGAAACGGATTCCAAACCACTTTGTGAATATTCGTATTCAGTTTTAACACATCATTTCCTTGAGCGTCCTTTTTCATGGGTACCTTAGGTCCTTTAGTTATTATGTCCCAAAGTTCCATATCTTAATCAATTACGAACATCTTCATCAAAGTTTTCCAATGAGAAAAATTTGTTCTACAAAACAAAGGAGGCCTAGAGCACGAACGTCCTTGAGCAAACAACCCTTCTCCTATTGGATCCATCACAAGATATTAATCTTTATATGTGAAACTCAACTCTGATACCAATTGAAATTTGATAGGAGTTCGAATACTCTCTAAAGAGGAGGGGGTGAATAGAGAGTATGGGCGTTTAAAATTTTTGTTTGGAAGAATATATCAAGAGATTGAGTGACCTTTCAAAACTGTTTTTTGAGACAGGTTTAAGTCGATTTTCAAAACTATAATGTGTTTGCGGAAAATAAACTTAAAGAATAACACACGATATGTTAACAAGGTTCGGTTCTAAACAACCTACTCCCCGCCTATGAGTTCTCTTTCAACCCATAAGATTTCAACGCCTTTTATTAATAGACTTCTCACTATCTTCTCTCACCACGCTCTTCCCCTTGAAGAAACGTCTTACAAGTCCCTTTAATAAAAGCAAAGTAAATATAATCTTTTAGCATACACATACTTATTATAATCTTGATCCTAATTTCATTAAACTAATTTCCTACTAAAACATATCAACATATTTTATACTTTGCATATTATAAAGTAAATATAATGTAAAATTCCACAAAAAGAGTAGGGTAAGAAGTTATACCAACTAACACCAAGGATTAGTACTAAGTACTACTTAGGAAAATAATAAGAAATAAGACCCTCCAAGATAGATAATAATGCTCCAAAGATAATTGATCCAAACTCCAACTATAATGATGATGATTTAAGCTAAATAAAGAGTGTTCTAAGCTCCATGTTCTTGAATTTCTTCAATTAATAATAAAGGTATTAATGTAGTAAGATTTTAATGACGTGAAAATATAAGAAAGAATGTTAGAAAGATTTGATGATGGTGATGTAAGTGATCTCATGGCTAAGAGGGGTATTTATGATGGGTTTGGGAAACTTTGTAGTTCATTAGATTGTATGAAAAAGACTGTTAGGAGTATACAAGAAGGTTAACTTGTGTTAGTGATTTACAGTGTGTAAGTGAATGTGTAAGAGCCAAAGTGTATAAGTGAATGTGTAAGAGTTTGGAGTGTAGAAGAAGGTTAGCATGAGTAAGCAAATGGTGATAGCTTGTGTATGTGATGAACATCATGGGTTACTATAGAAAGTGTTTTGGTTTATCAAATTTTTGTTCTAGTATGCACAAGTGAATATACTTTAAAATAATGGGTAAATTTTATCATTAAAATATGTAGTTTACTTAGAAAATTTTACTTCAACTATACTTAATGTTAATAATAAAAATACGACTCATTTTTATGTATAAAATAATTAAATGAAAATTATAAGGTTAAAATAATAAGTAGCAATGTTAGTTTAAGGAAGAAAGTTAAAATGTAACGTTTTACAAAACCGTGAATATAATAATAAAATTTTACCTTTCGTACTATAAAATAATAAAGTAATATTTTAGCGCTTATAAAAAGATATTAAAAAAAAACTATTACATCTTTGAAAAGAAATTACAAAATTGGAAATGGTTTAGGAATTAAAGATGGTTTAAAATGGATAACCAAAGGATTAGAGATTTGAATTGAAATTCAGCATAATTAATCGGAAGTTTATGATTAAGAATTTTGAGTCTATTACATCTTTGGCCTCCAAAGAAGCTCATCAAGATGGTGGAAGATGTGTGTCGCTCTTTCATTTGGACGAATCAAAAAGGTAACGCCCATAAAGCTGTTGTTGCTTGGGAGCACATAGTCCTTCCAGCCTCTAAGGATGGGATAAACAAGTGAGATATGTACAAGTGGAATAACACAGTCATGATGAATATTAGTTTTAGAGATAAATATGTTGATAACATTTTATGTGATGTATTACCTATGGATGCTTGTCATATTTTGTTGGGTAGACCATGGCAACATGATAAAAACACAGTTCAGATGGTCGCGAAAACACTTACTCTTTTAAACACCAAAACAAATTCATCACACTTACCCCCTCACCCTCACCCTCAGCACCTAAAACTGAAACGCCACAACAAAAGATCAACCCTCTAAATAAAAACCCTCCAAATAAAAAGACCTTAATCCTATCCAAAGCTTAATTGGAGAAGGCGTTAGAGAAAAGGAAACCTATGTGCTTAATTTTATTGGTGGAGAAAGGAGAAGCAAAGAAAATGGAAGTACATCCTAAACTGGCACCAAATATACCATCTTTTCAAAATGTTTTTCAAAATGATCTACCTAAAGGTTTACCTCCTCTACAAGGAATTGAACATCAGATTGATCTTATGCATGTGCTCCATTACCTAACAAACCAGCATATAGATGTAATCCTCAAAAAATTTAAATCCATGGACTCATTCATATCAGCAAAACTGAAGGCAACACGCATTGTTCCTCGACCTTCTTCTTCCTTTAATCGATTGCAACATTAATCTCTTCTTTTTCCTCTGATTTTCGCCCAAGCCTGCTTCAAAAGGTCGAAGAACAAAGGCTCTTTTATCATTTGATTTTCGAAATTAGGGCAAATTAACATCAGGTATATTCTTCTTCCTTTTCTCTTTGATTTCGATGCATATAGGCAGCAGTAGTGAGGTAGAAAATTAATTTGCCATTCATAATTCCTTTTATTAGATATGTTTCCTTATTCCTTTACTAATTATTTCAAATTCTCTTTAAATACCTCTTCTATCATAAGTAATTAATTGATTTCAAGATTAATTATATACTTGTTTCAATTAGATTTAATGGACCTTTTGATGTTTGGTATTGATTTGGTGGATCTTGAGATAATTGGATTGGATTAAAGAAATACTGGGATTATAAATTTGATTGAAAAATAGTTGTAAAGATTAATTAGAGACAATTTAACATTCTTGGATGAAGTACGAGGTTTGGTGGACTTGTGGATTCTAGATCAAAATACTTATCTTTATGGTTTATTAAATGTGCATATGGGAAAATAAGGGTTATGGATAAATAACGTTAAATATAGGTCTTGCTGAGAATTATTTGAATGTGATGAAATATTGGATAATTGTGGTTCTTGATTTAATTATGTGATTCTTGAAAGTATTGATAATGATGAGTTAAAATGTCTATATTGTTGTAGTAGTTGGAAATACAAAGGGAACTATGGAAGTTATGGAAGTTGTTAATCTTTAAGAGAAATTGAACAAGAGCATGGTTATAAAATCTTGAACACATATTGGGGAATTAGATTATAATATGGATAATTTGTAATGATTTGAAATGTTAGGATAGAATCTGAATTAATCTATGGTCTTAGGAGGAGAAGTAATAAGTTATAAATTAGTATAGTTATCGAACGCTCTTTGGTGATGTTATGATTTTGTTATGCCTCATGAGACGATATCATTAAGGAACCTTTCTAGTGATCGCGGGAAACCAGACTTAGCTCTTTGAAGCGTCTTTTGGTGAGTAGTAGCTATCCCTTCAAGGGTCTGGCCAGACTATTTTTCATGAAAATATTTTCAACAAAATTGTTTTGAAATTAATAATTGTTGAGATAAATTGAATGTGACATGTTATGTTTATATTGTTATGTGAGCCAATGGATCAGGCTTACGAGCTGGTCATTGGAAGAGTGGTGGGACAATGTTCCTTACTCCCTGTTTTGAGGCAAATTTTCATTCAGATATTGACTAGCCTCACCCGAGAGAGACATAGTTACAGAACTATAGGATTCCTCTCAATTAGACTCTCTGTGCGCACATAGATCTAGGAAACTGGTGTTGTTTTAATACCTGCGATTTGTTTTATTGTGTTTTGTTTTTTTTGGATTGTTACTTCTCATTCAGTTAAATATGACTCGAGGATGAGTTAGAAAAACGTCCTCATGTTTTTTACTTGTTAACAGAGTCTTCTCAAAAGCCTTTATACCCTGGATGTACAAAGTTCACAAAACTAACAACCGTGTTGACCATTTTCAACATTAAGTCAAAGTTCAATTGGAGTGACACTAGTTTCACAATGTTATTGTAGGAATGCTAATAGATGATCGAATGCAACAAGAGGGGGGGTGAATTGTTGTGTTGTTAGTTTAAGATTTTTTGCTCAACTTTTTGCGGAATTGTATCAATTAAAGAACAAAACTTAAACTTAAAAACGAAAAGAAAAATAATAAAAGGAGACAAGAATTTTACGTGGAAACCTTCTTGGCCTAATAAGAAGGAAAAACCACGACCCCCCGGGATTTCAAAATTCTCACTATGTTAAGGCAATCAATTACAATTACACATAACAATGTTTTGCTTCACTTAAAGCTTCTCTATTCTCTAAATGCTTCTCTTAAAGCTTCTCTACTTTAGGCCCACTTCTCTTCTCTTCTCTTCTCTCCTTCTCTTTCTCTTCTCACGTTTCTATTCTCTATTCCCTTAGACTTCCCATAAGTCTAATTACAACAAAACACTCAATTACCCTTTACAAGGCCAATTCTCATAAAGATCAAAATGAAATTGTTGCTCAAGAAAAATATTATGAATTAATTGGCATTTAAAACAAAACTTAGAATATTTTTCTCAATTAAATCTCCCTTAGATGGACACTCTCAATGCAACATTCATTCATTCATTCATACCCACTGAACCGTAATTTCCCTCTTTTATAAGGGGAACAGCAAGCAGTGCACTCAGCCCATGTTCTCCACGAGTTGCACATATCCCACGTTCTCCATAACTTACTTACTCCTAAAGAAAATGGAAAGTTAGTTAAAGGTAGGAGTGGAATGTAACTGCTGTACACATGCACGGTTAAAACATCATGGGTTAAGGAAGATCCTAAATTATAGGAGACCAATTCAACGAGGAGAACAAGTCTCTTGAATTCCGAGTTTATAGGAGATAAACAAGGAATTGATTTTCTCCATGTTTTTAGGCGAATTAAAAATATTTTGCCAATTAATAAATAAATTTAATTAAGCAACAAATTAAATTTTAACCTTTTACATTAACTAAAAACAGAAAACTTAATTTTCGTAATTTCCAGTCAATGTCTTCTTCAGACCTGTATCATGAGGAACAGCACACTGTCTCCATCTACAACTTTCGTCAGAACTTCAACTCTAGGAACAGTAAACTGTCTTCCAGAGCAATTGTCCAACTTCTTGGATATTTGAGACATGTACATCTTCCACGAATCAAGTCATAGGCTTCATCAACGATTCACATTAAATCGGATATATACCTACAAAACAATCTCTAATAATATGTTTGTTTATTTAAAAGTAAAGTCATCATCAAAACCTTAAGAGGCCAACAAATTCCCCCTTTTTGATGATGGCAAACTTTATAAACAAACTTAAGTCAAATAGAGTAAAACAAAATTCATAGAGCATACTAGAGATTAAAGTAACTCTAATTAACTTAGCAAATCAACTTGTTAGAATATAATTTACCAAGCATTCATAAACAAACAGTTTACTCTAAAATATCAAATATTTTTCAAAAGTTTTCAAAATTAATTAACTTAACAAATCATTAAATTTTTGAGCAGAGGGATCAAGGGTCAGTCTCTTCTTCATCAATGTACTCAGTCTGCACCTCCACTGTGTCCAGCTTGGCACCAAGGCGTTGTTCCATTTGGTTTAGCTGATCCACAATAGAAGCAAGCGAGACACGAGTTTCATCCTGAAATGCAATGAATTGAGACTGTAGATCAAGGAGCTTGGAAAGAATGGAGTCTGAAGATGCTGCAGGAGTAGGGTCAGCACAACCAATACCAGGAGAGGATGGAAATGGTGGTGGTGTGAAATGAATAGGTGATGGAGGTGGTGATATGGTTTGACTTGGTGGTGAAGTGGTAGGCTTAGGAGAAGGAGGTTCATATGAAGTAGGCTCAGTTATGGTTTCTGAAGTGATATCATCAACCTTTACAGCCTTACCTTTTGAAGCAAGCCTCCTACTTTTTCTTTGAGTGGCTTTACCCTTCTTCAGCAATGCAATCACGACCTCCTCATCACTAGAATCTCCTAAAGCTTCATTTTCTCCTTGTTCCCCCTCAATTTTTGTCCCCTCTTCCTGTTCCCCCTCAATTTTTGTCTCATTGGGAACAGGCCCTTGTTTTTCTTTTTCTTCTTCTTCTTTTTCGTTTTCTTTTTCTTTTTCAATTTCTTTTTCTTTCTTTATTTTTACTTCTTTTTCAATATCTTCTTCTTCTTCTTCTTCTACTTCCTCATCATCAGAACCAACAAAAACTACTTCTTCTAATTCGTTTATTAATACTCCTTCATCATTTACTTTCAAATGCAAGTTTTTCAGACATCTTGCACCAATCTTCATGTTTGGTCCCATTGGGAACTCCAGCCCATCCAATGGTACCCCAAATTTACGAAAAATCCATGTTAACAGCCCCCCATAGCCCACAACATTCTTCTTCTCTATACAGTCGGATAAATGTGAAATCATTAAAGATGGAAAATTGATTTTTATTTGATTGTCCATGCAATAAATCAGAGTTGCATCACGCAGACTCACCTCATTCCTTTTAGAGTTGCGGGGCAAGATGAATCTTCGTGCTACATTATAGAGTAATTTATGCAATGGAGACAACACATTATGACTGATTTTACCCCGTTTCTGTTCAACCCCTAAAAACTTAAAGATCGTTTTTTTTCATTTATTCCAGAGAAAACTATCTTAGCACCAACACTGTATGTATCAAACCCTACATTTGGAATCTTAAACCATTCTGCCAACAAGGCGCTGTTAAACTCTAATTTAATGTTCCTAACCACACTGAAACACATACCACAGTCATTTGAAAAGTTTGAAATAAACTCTCGCATGATGTTTGGGAAGATAGAATTACAGCTATATTCAGTCATTAAAACCTCCCATTCTTGAAATTTTAAAATGTTATGAAGTTGTGGAAAGTAAGTAGAGTCATACCAGAACTTATCGACCCCAAATCTAATAGACATTTCCTTTGCAATCTCCTCGGCACTGTTAGGGTCGACTTGCTTCAAACGTTTGGCAGTTTTGGAGGATGATTCACTTTTTGGTGTGAATGTTTTGCGTTTTGATCCAATATTGTCAGTGGTTTCTTGTGATGATGATGGTGCAGCTTTTAGTAATGGTGATGGATGAACAATTTTTAAGGGTGTAGGCTGGATGGTTTGGTGGGATGAAGAGGCTTTCTTTCCTGATGTGGAAGTGTTCTTGCTCGATTTGGGAGTTTTCATGTTTGAGTTTTGAAGGATTGAGGGAGAAGGAGGAAGGTTTCTTGTGACGGTTTGTGAAGAAGGAGAAAGATGACGGTTTGAGTGATTTTGATGAGGTAAGGGCTTTTTAAAGATGGCTGACAGTTACCAAATACGTCCCAGCTAATCAATGCTTTTTTTTTATTGAAGTTGGCCATACAATTTTCCAAACAATATGATAATATAATAAAAAATGTGAAATCAAAATAAAATAAAATAAATTTTCGAAAACATATTGCTTTGGTCTGATTGAATTAACAACATGCAAATAAGAAAACATTCATAGTACAAACTTTATTACGTGTTTACCTGATCCATGCAATAATTGATTTTCAATCAAGATATTGAGATTGATTCCTGACCTTTTCATTCTCATGATGCTTCAATGGGAAATATATGCAACTAACTTTAGTGGAGCTTGATCATACCAAGTTCCAATCTCATTTTTTCATATTGTTCCCTAGGAAGTGGTTTGGTCAGAATATCAGCAACTTGTTCATTTGTGTTAACATGCTTCAATACAATATTTTTGTGTTCTACGTTATCCTTTAGAAAATGATGTCTAATGTGTATATGTTTAGCACGTGAATGATGCACTGGATCTTTAGATATACATATGGCACTAGTATTATCACAATAAATAGGAATGCATTCAACTTTAATACCAAAATCTCTAAGTTGCTGTTTTATCCAAAGCATTTAGGAACAGCAAGCTGCTGCTGCTACGTATTCAGCTTCTGCAGTGGATAATGCAACTGTGTTTTGTTTCTTGGAACTCCATGAAACTAAACATGAGCCAAGATATTGTACCATACCTGATGTACTTTTTCTATTAACAAGATCACCTGCATAATCTGCATCACTAAAACCTTTTAAATCATAAACATCACTTTTAGGATAAAATAGGGACAAGTCGTCTGTTCCCTTCAAATATCTCAAAATTCTCTTTACTGCCGTGAGATGTGATTCTTTAGGACTTGATTGAAATCTAGCACATAAACCAACACTAAAAGAAATATCAGGTCTACTTGCAGTTAGATACAATAAAGAACCTATCATGCCTCTATACATTGTTTGATCTACGTTAGTTCCATTTAGGTCTTCATCTAGTCTAACATTGGTAGCCATAGGTGTATGATTGGTTTTTGCATTATTTAGTCCATATTTCTTAAGAAGTTCTTTGATGTATTTTTGTTGATGAATAAAGATACCATTTTCAGTTTGTTTAATTTGCAAACCAAGAAAGAAATTTAATTCTCCCATCATGCTCATTTCAAATTCTGTACCCATAAGGTTAGCAAATTCTTTACATAACAGATCATTAGTAGCACCAAAAATAATGTCATCAACATAAATTTGAACAACCAAAATATTAGAACCTTTATTCTTAAAGAACAAGGTTTTGTCGATTTTTCCTCTTACAAAGTTATTTTGAATCAAAAACTTTGAAAGTCTTTCGTACCATTGCCTAGGAGCTTGCTTCAAGCCATATAGGGCTTTGTCAAGCTTGTAGACATGATTAGGACAAGAGGTATTCTCAAAACCTGGGGGTTGTTCCACAAAGACTTCTTCATCAAGGTAACCATTTAAGAAAGCACATTTCACATCCATTTGATATAGTTTAAAATTCATAAATGCAGCAAAAGAAATTAAGATTCTGATAGCCTCTAACCTTGCTACTGGAGCAAAAGTCTCAGTGTAATCAATACCTTCTTGTTGATTATAACCTTTAACCACAAGTCTAGCTTTATTTCTAACAATTATTCCATGCTCATCAAGCTTGTTCCGAAATACCCATTTCAAACCAATAACCTTCTTGTTTTTCGGTTTGGGTTCCAAGTGCCACACTTTATTTCTCTCAAACTCATTCAATTCATCTTGCATGGCAACTATCCAATCGGAATCCTTTAAAGCTTCCTCGTGATTTTTAGGTTCAAGTGATGATAGGAACGCAAAGTGTGCACAAAAGTTTCTCAATTGAGATCTAGTTTGTGTTCCCTTATTTATATCACTTACAATTGAATCAAGAGGATGATATCTTTGATACTTCCAAGGTTTAGGCACAAATTTTCTTGAAGGAACAGTAGCATGTTCTTGTTCAGCAACTTGATTGACATTCTGTTCAGCTACTGGATCATTTTGCTCATCTGTGGGAATAGCTGGATTGGGAACAGTCTGTTGGTCCTGTTGTGCTGGCAGTTCCTGAAGTTGGTCAGTTTCTTCTGCCTCTTCTTGTATCGACTGTTCACTTGCTGTTCCTTGATCTTGCACTTTGATTCCTTCATCTTCATCTTCCAAATTTGCAAGACCTATTTTAATATTACTTGTTTCCTGTTCACTTGTTGAAAAGTTAGTTTCATCAAAGATTATGTGAACAGACTCCTCTACACTCATTGTTCTCTTATTATAAACTCTGTAAGCTTTACTTTGTGACGAATAACCTAGAAATACTGCCTCATCACTTCTTTCATCAAATTTACCTATGTTTCGTTTTCCATTCACATGAACAAAACATTTGCATCCAAATATACGAAAATAGGAAATATTTGGTTTAACACCTTTGAGCAATTCATAGGGTGTCTTTGAAGTGATTGGTCTAATTAGTACACGATTCAATGTATAGCATGCAGTATTAACGGCTTCTGCCCAAAAATTCCTAGGTAGACCACTAGCAATCAACATGGTCCTAGCCATTTCTTCTAAGGTCCTATTTTTCCTTTCTACCACTCCATTTTGTTGTGGTGTTCTAGGTGCGGAAAAATTGTGATTTATACCATGTTCATTGCAATAATTCATGAAGTTTGAATTTTCAAATTCTTTCCCATGATCAGACCTAATGTGAACAATTTGATTATTGGTAGATTTTTGTGTTTTATTAGCAAAGGAAACAAACTCATCAAAAGCTTCATCTTTGCTTGCCAAAAATAAGGTCCACGTGAATCTACTATAATCATCAACAACAACAAACACATACTTTTTGCCACTACGGCTTTGTGTTCTCATTGGTCCACATAAATCCATATGAATTAATTCTAATGGTCTAGTGGTAGTCACACCGTTCTT
Organism: Amaranthus tricolor; assembly: GCF_026212465.1. Lineage (NCBI taxonomy): Eukaryota > Viridiplantae > Streptophyta > Magnoliopsida > Caryophyllales > Amaranthaceae > Amaranthus > Amaranthus tricolor. Next base: position 11,099,818 of record NC_080052.1, read on the forward strand.
TGATTTAAAGGATGACCGCACTTGTTTTCCTTTAGCACAAGGATCACAAACTTCATTTTTAAGGAATTTTATTGCAGGTAATCCTCTTACTAGGTCTTTTGATCTTAAAGTGTTAATCAATGAATAACTAGCATGACCTAGACGCTTGTGCCAAAGAAGTGGGTCTTCTTCAATAACACTTAAACACATTAGACTGTTTCTGGGAACAGTGTCCAGGTCCACCACATAGGTGTTCCCTTTCTAATTCCCTCCAGCACAGGGTCTCCTGTACTGTTCCTAGAAATTATGCATTTTTCAGAAGTAAACTTAACAGAGTTACCTTTGTCGCAAAATTGAGAAATACTTAACAAATTGTGTTTTAAATTCTCGACTAAAAATACATTATCAATGGCATGGGAACTAGACCTTCCAACCTTTCCTTTGGCGATTATCTCACCCTTCATGTTGTCACCGAAGGTTACTGTTCCCCCATCATAGGCTTCAAGTGAGAGAAATTTAGATTTGTCACCTGTCATGTGCTTGGAACACCCACTGTCGAGATACCATGAGTTGTTCCCCCTCACTTGAACCTGCAAAGCAAATTAGTGGTTAGGTGCAGGAACCCATTCATCCTTGGGTTCCTAGTCGACAATATTTGAATCACATTTCTTAATCCATATACGTTCGACATAATTTTTATTTGCTTTGACATACTGTTCCCTCTTTGTACATTGATGTTTTAGGTGTCCACTTTTACCACAGAAGGAACAGACTTTACTACTAGGGAGATTTACGTATACCTTTTTCTTTTTATCATTCTTAATATAGCCTAGACCTTCTTTACTCTTGGTTTTAGCATCTAGAATCCATTTGGGAATTTCTTTGAATTTCCCTTTTCCTCTTAAGTTTATTTGATCTTTTAGGAACTTATTTTCTTTTTCACTTGATTCTAATTTTAATTTTATTTCTTGAACTTCCGTGCTAAACTCATGAGTGGTTTTATCATTTTCAACCGATTTTAATCCTAACATTTTGCTTTGATTCAATTCAATGTTAAGAATAATGAAATCCTGCTTTAATTTCTCCAATTGTTCTTTTAAAATGATATTCTTATCTAACAAATTAAAAAATCTACTTCGCACATCGATCCTAAAGGAATTTGGGTATGAGATATGATCTTTACTTAAGTTAAGGTCTTTCTCAATTTGAAGACACTTAGCTGTTTTTTCATTCAACTTTTCTTGTGTCTCTAACAGCAATTTGATTAATTTATTCTTACTTAAATTAGACAGTTGTTTAGGAGATGGACTAGAAGATATTACCTCTTTTTCCTTAGACTCTTCATGAGATGCCATGAGACACAGATTTGCGGTTTCTTCCTCTATTGGTTCTTCAGTTTCAGCTTCGCTTTCACTAGTACCTTCATGGGTAACTTCCAGCAGATCCCAAATCTGCTTGGCAGTTTTGCAACCCATAATACGATTGTGTTCATTGGGTCCAAGACCACAGTGAAGCAATTTGATAGCAAGAGCGTTCATCTCCATCTTTTGAAAATCCTCTTTTTCATATTCAGTGATTGGTTTTGGAACAGCTTCATTGTTGGAGTTGATGGTCGTCACCTCAAAGTCTCCAATATCAATGACTCTCCAAACTTGATAGTTTACGGCTTTTATGAAGATTTCCATTCTATTTTTCCAGTAAGTATAGAATTTCCCATCGAACATGGGTGGCCTTTGTGTGGAGTACCCCTCTTCCATACGCTCGTTCATCTTCAACATCTTTCCAGGGAACAGGATACTGCTCTCAGGGTTTCCTGATTAAATGAGGAACAGGGCTCTGATACCAATTGTAGGAATGCTAATAGATGATCGAATGCAACAAGAGGGGGGGTGAATTGTTGTGTTGTTAGTTTAAGATTTTTTGCTCAACTTTTTGCGGAATTGTATCAAGTAAAGAACAAAACTTAAACTTAAAAATGAAAAGAAAAATAATAAAAGGAGACAAGAATTTTACGTGGAAACCTTCTTGGCCTAATAAGAAGGAAAAACCACGACCCCCCGGGATTTCAAAATTCTCACTATGTTAAGGCAATCAATTACAATTACACATAACAATGTTTTGCTTCACTTAAAGCTTCTCTATTCTCTAAATGCTTCTCTTAAAGCTTCTCTACTTTAGGCCCACTTCTCTTCTCTTCTCTTCTCTCCTTCTCTTTCTCTTCTCACGTTTCTATTCTCTATTCCCTTAGACTTCCCATAAGTCTAATTACAACAAAACACTCAATTACCCTTTACAAGGCCAATTCTCATAAAGATCAAAATGAAATTGTTGCTCAAGAAAAATATTATGAATTAATTGGCATTTAAAACAAAACTTAGAATATTTTTCTCAATTAAATCTCCCTTAGATGGACACTCTCAATGCAACATTCATTCATTCATTCATACCCACTGAACCGTAATTTCCCTCTTTTATAAGTGGAACAGCAAGCAGTGCACTCAGCCCATGTTCTCCACGAGTTGCACATATCCCACGTTCTCCATAACTTACTTACTCCCAAAGAAAATGGAAAGTTAGTTAAAGGTAGGAGTGGAATGTAACTGCTGTACACATGCACGGTTAAAACATCATGGGTTAAGGAAGATCCTAAATTATAGGAGACCAATTCAACGAGGAGAACAAGTCTCTTGAATTCCGAGTTTATAGGAGATAAACAAGGAATTGATTTTCTCCATGTTTTTAGGCGAATTAAAAATATTTTGCCAATTAATAAATAAATTTAATTAAGCAACAAATTAAATTTTAACCTTTTACATTAACTAAAAACAGAAAACTTAATTTTCGTAATTTCCAGTCAATGTCTTCTTCAGACCTGTATCATGAGGAACAGCACACTGTCTCCATCTACAACTTTCGTCAGAACTTCAACTCTAGGAACAGTAAACTGTCTTCCAGAGCAATTGTCCAACTTCTTGGATATTTGAGACATGTACATCTTCCACGAATCAAGTCATAGGCTTCATCAACGATTCACATTAAATCGGATATATACCTACAAAACAATCTCTAATAATATGTTTGTTTATTTAAAAGTAAAGTCATCATCAAAACCTTAAGAGGCCAACAAATTCCCCCTTTTTGATGATGGCAAACTTTATAAACAAACTTAAGTGAAATAGAGTAAAACAAAATTCATAGAGCATACTAGAGATTAAAGTAACTCTAATTAACTTAGCAAATTAACTTAGTAAAACAAACTTGTTAGAGATTAAAGGATGTTAAGGCCGTGCGAGATTACTTTGAATGTAAGGGTATTCGTCCGGAGTTGTGGCCACGGTTTAAGATGAGTAAGAAAAGAAATAGAGCTGATGAAGTTGGTGGCAGTAACAAGGGAAAGGGCAATAAGAATAAGATGAGTAATAAAAAAAATTATTTGCCTCAAGCTTGCTACACATTGTCCAAGGCAGAGAAGCGAGCATTTTGTGAATCTTTGCATGGCATTAAGGTTCCGTTTGGGTACTCATCCAACATGAAGAGATTTGTGAACATAAATGGTGAGTTTATGTAATAGTCCGAGTTAAAGTGAACAGGATAAATTCATGCAAATATGAATTCCGGTCCACACATCGGATACTAAATTAAACCACTTCTAGGACCAACGACGTTCTAGTGATAAAGAAGTAAAATAGTAATGACGAAATAACAAAACAGCGAAAGTCTAAAATTAAAACTTGAGAACCTAATGGCCTTTTCAAACCAAATACAATCCAATTTAAAATGTACTTACTAAAATAAAAAAATAAATTTCTGATGGATAAAATTCTAATAGTAATTTAAAGCACAATAGTCAGCTCGACTACATGTTCTATTAGAAGAGTCCTCACACACTAGACCCCGCCTGCAAGTCAACCTACTTGTCGTCGAATGACAACATCATAGCAAATAGCAAAGCCCATAACAATACACGTCAGAGATAACATACAATGTATTATATGAGTTATACACAAGCAATGAGTTCATCCTAGCATGCAAAGGCTCTATTGGTTAAATGTCACGTTTGACTTTCCAAACCCTAACTCATGTCGTTGCCCGTGCAGTTCGAGTCGACAAAGTATTCTCAAAATTTTGGAGGAATACACAAGGGAGAGCTAATCCCAAGGCAACCTCCTACCTAAGACGTTGCCCATCCTGTTCGGGTCATCAAAGGCTAAAGTATGCATACTCCCATGGTGACCGTAATGACCAAAAACTGCCATGGGAACAATAACAATGGTATTCCAATTTTAATTACATAGCCTTATTTGGGTAAATATACAACCACCCTCAAATTCCAATTTAAACTCTTCAAAAAATTTTTTGGGGGTCTAAAACTTACGTGATATACAACATCACAATGTACAATGAGTACAACATTACTTTACATAACAAATTACAAATGTATGGTCTAAGCATGTACCTTAGTAGCACGATTAAAGCAACACAAGCGCTTCGCGATTTGAATATCAACCTCTTATGAATCGAGGTCCTAAACGCAACACACATACAAAACTCACGTATTAAAACGTGTTTACACATTTAATCCACTCCATACCATTAAGACACTACTAAAACTTTATAATTTTAAAATGATTTCACCAAATTTCAAAAGTTCCAAATTTTAAAAACTAAGCAGTAACTTAAACGGCCATTTCGGAGTATAGAAAAATTTAAAAGGAAAATCTGACTTCGCCAATGCGTCCGGAAGGCATCAATTACCTTGGGTACCAAATTTTTATAATTTCTAACTTCCATTTACTATTTTTAAATAATTTAAGCATTTAACCAGTTCTGAAACACAACGGATAAGTGAAATGACAACAAAACACACTCAACATCTCGGATCAGGGCGCGACTACTAAGTCAGTAGCTGCTGGCCTGAAATTTTTTTTTTTCTATATATTTTTATTATTTAAATCATTAAAAACCTTTCAATCTCATCCTTATAATTACACGATAAAATCACAATACATACAAACCCACATTCACTACTACTAATTAAAAACTCAATAGTGAACGAACCAAAACTCTTAACACTTACACAACTATATTATATATATATATATATATATAATATATATATATATATATATATATATATATATATATATATATATATAGTAATGTATATATTATATATATATATATATATATATATAATATATATATATATATATATATATAATATATATATAATATATATATAGTATATAATATATATATATTATAGTATATATATATATATATATATATATATATATATATATATATATATTATATATATAAATATATATATATATATATATATATATATATATATATACTATATATATATATT
>NC_080052.1:11110270-11140270 GCF_026212465.1 Amaranthus tricolor
TATATATATATATATATATATATATATATATATATATACATTAAAGTTCTAAAAATCTAAACTAATTACAATTTACCATGAACAAAAATTAGCAAGACACGCGGAAATCTTGTCTTTTAATTCGTGCATTTCTCCATTTCTCAAATGGCGTTTTTTCCTTGGATTGTCGTATAAAACCTAAAATATAATATAAAATTAAAAGATTAAACATTAGATTTACCAAAAATATAGTAAATAAATAAATATATTACAATTTAAGAACGTAACAAATACTTACGACATCTGTGTTTTCGACACCAACCTCCTTCACGGAATTTATAATATCGTCCATATATTTAAGAGTTTAGTAGCCGTAATCAACGGAATTAGAAGGTTGTTGAAAGCACTAAGAGAAAATAGATGTTAGTGCCAAAAAAGCTTAAAAACACACAAAATCTTAACTTAACACGTAATATCTAGTATATGACTATGATTTTCAATTCTAACCACTTCAACACATTAATATATACCAAATAGTGTTGTGTGCCAAGTTTCGTGCAAAACAAACCAAGTTTGAGCTACTTTATGCGCAAAAGTGCCAAAAACGCTTAAAAAAACATAAAATCGCAACTTAACACGTAATTTCTAACATATAACTATAATTTTCAATTCTAACCACTTCAAAAATATAGTATATACCAAATAGTGTTGTGTGCCAAGTTTCGTGCAAAACAAACCAAGTTTGAGCTACTTTATGCGCAAAAGTGCTAAAAACGCTTAAAAATCCTTAAAATCGCAACTTAACACGTAATTTCTAGTATATGACTATGATTTACAATTCTAACCACTTCCACACAATAATATATACCAAATATTGTTGTTCACCAAGTTTCGTGCAAAACAAAGCAAATTTGAGCTACTTTATGCGCAAAAATGCCAAAAACGCTTAAAAACCCTTAAAATCGCAACTTAACATGTAATTTCTAGCATATGACTAGGATTTTCAATTATAACCACTTCAACACAATAATATATACCAAATAGTGTTGTGTGTCAAGTTTCGTGCAAAACAAACCAAGTTTGAGCTACTTTATGTGCAAAAGTGCCAAAAACGCTTAAAAACCCTTAAAATCGCAACTTAACACGTAATTTTTAGCATATGACTATGATTAGCAATTCTAACCACTTCAACACAATAATATATGCCGAATAGTGTTGTGTGCCAAATTTCGTGCAAAACAAACTAAGTTTGAGCTACTTTATACGCGAAAGTCCAAAAAGAGCTTAAAAACCCAAAAAATCTCAACAATCCATGTAATTTCTAGCATATGACTATGATTTTCTATTCTAACCACTTAAACACAATAATACATACCAAATAGTGTTGTGCGTCAAGTTTCGTGCAAAACAAACCAAGTTTGAACTACTTTATGCGCAAAAGTGCCAAAAACCGTTAAAAACCCTTCAAATTGCAACTTAACACGTAATTTCTAGCATATGACTATGATTTTCAATTCTAACCACTTCAACACAATAGTATATACCAAACAGTGTTGTGTGCCAAGTTTCGTGCAAAGCAAACAAGGTTTGAGCTACTTTATGCGCAAAAGTGTCAAAAACGCTTAAAAACCTTTAAAATCGCAACTTAACACGTAATTTATAGCATATGACTAAGATTTACAATTCTAACCACTTCAACACAATAATATATAACAAATAGTGTTGTATGTCAAGTTTCGTGCAAAAAAAAACTAAGTTTGAGCTACTTTATGCGCAAAAGTGCTAAAACGCTTAAAAACCCATAAAATCGCAACTTAACACGGAATTTCTAGCATATGACTATTATTTAAAATTCTAACCACTTCAACACAATAATATATACCAAATAGTATTGTGTGCCAAGTTTCGCGCAAAACAAACCAAGTTTGAGCTACTTTATGCGCGAAAGTCAAAAAAAAGCTTTAAAACCCACAAAATAATAGTGTTGCATTGTGTACCTTTACTGCTGTCCATTTCGGAAATGTGGCTGAGGATATAGATCCCATTTGTCCACGCACTTTCTTCATTGTGCTGAAACGCATGGGAAAAGTAATGCTATTTATACTTATAAATATATATATATATATATATATATATATATATATATATATATATATATATATATATATATATATATATATATATATATATATATATAGATATATATATATATATATATATATATATATATATATATATAGATATATATATATATATATTTATATATATATATATTATATATATATATATATACATATATATATATATATATATATATATATATATATATATATATATATATATATGTATATATATATATATATATATATATATATATATATATATATATATATATATATTATATATATATATATACATATATATATATATATATATATATATATATATATATATATTATATATATATATACACATATATATATATATATATATGTATATATATATATATATATATATATATATATATATATATATATATATATATATATATATATATATATATGTATATATATATATATACATGTATATATATATATATATATACATGTATATATATATATATATATATATATATATATATATATATATATATACATGTATATATATATATATATATATATACATACATGTATATATATATATATATATATATATATATATATATATATATATATATATATATATATATATATATATATATATATATATATATATATATATATATATATATATATATATATATATATATATATATATATATATATATATATATATATATATATATATATATATATATATATATATATATATATATATATATATATATATATATATATATATATATATATATATATATATATATATATATATATATATATAACACTTAATTAAATCAAATTTGTAAAATAATTAATATTACGTACGTATTCAACAACGCTTTGAATTTTGTGTTGCGATGCGGGTTTTGAGGTTTTTGTAATGAGTCGAAGACGTGCACAGTGTTCGTTAAAGGACAAATGACCAAAAGTATCCAATTCAAACTACAAACACAAAGTTAAAATCAACAAATTCGAGATTATGTGTACTTTAAAATCAAAAGATAAGTTCAATTTCAAAAATAAAACTTACTCTTCCACATATGGAGCCAGAATGAACGTGTGTTTAGATGCAAGGGAACTAGTCAAAGAAGTCTCAATGTATGCTTTGACGGCATCTGGATCATTTACACTTTTAGTACCCGAAATCGACTCAGGATAAAACCATCCAATTTTTATTGTAGGTTCGCAAAAATTTAGCTCCTCGTAAGTCACACTTAGTCACTAATAAGAAAATTTTGTCAGTAATTCGGTTATTAAAACAATTAAACAACAATGCCTAACTTGTAAGATAATGAACACCACCTCATTTAGACATGGATAAGAGCTACGATCAACATCTCTCCTCTCAAAAATTGTCCAATGTCACTTGGAGAAAAAAATTACAAACGGGCTCTCTTCAAAGCATAATTATTCCTTCTGTAGGTTTAGAATGATAGGGTCCTCCTCACTTATGCGAGATACACAAGTGTGCAACCATTTGAAATCTTGAGAAATATCTTTTAGCTCCGCATCAGTCAAAATTGAAGTGCTTGGCATCGACTTTTTTTTGACCTAGTCGACACCTTTGTTGAGGAACCGATCTCTCTCCTAGATCCTTTGGACTCTTTTGCTATTTCAATTTATACAATTAAATTAGTGTAAGCATGCAATTAAAAAAATAAAAATCAATAAGGTATAAATGATTATTACCATGTTAGTGAATCGGACCCAAGCGTATGGCCATGCGACGAAACTACCTAGGGCGTTTTATAGTTTCTCAAGGCTCCATTTTGGCATTGGAACCGGAAGTGAGAAATCTTCAAACCCCTTTAGAATAGTTTCCACAGTCACACTGATGTGGCCACTTGTAACAGGCATCGAATGCACTGTTTGGCCCTCTTTGGTTGGCTGGGCCACACCATATGCAACCTTAGTTACGTCACCATCACTAGCAACACCTAACCGAGGCAGCAAAAGAGAACAAGGAGTTGCCTCCTGAAAATTATTAAGTTTAGTATAATAAGCATCATAATAAAATATTAAAACGCATTGCAATTTAAATTAATAAGTGCTTATATATTTAAAAACTATGTACCTGTACCACTGGCGCCGGAGTTGGCTTTGGATTTTGAGCAACGGAGTACATGGTCTCCGGTGTGGGGTTTTTCCTTTTAGGGGTAGTAATGGGCTGGGGTGCTACGGGGGTAATGGGCTCGGGTGTTGGCTCGATCGAAGCATTAGGATCCTCATGTTGACTTTGCTAATCCTCGACAATCAGGTTTGCCAAGTCAACAATGGGTGCTCCCATCTTCTGCAACACGAGTGCCAGTTTGGCAAGAACGTCCTTCGTAATTTCTGCTCGGAGCGTTGCTACTTCATCAAGTGGCATCGTTCGGGATTGAGTAGCAACACACTCTTTGCCGAATGCCTTCTTTAACCCTACGCGGACGCCTCCTTTTTCGACTACCCGCCCTCTATGGTCTTTCCCTAAGACCATATGCAAAGCGTCAACACTGCCTCTTAGGGTGAACTCCCCCGTAGCTTCTTTTTCCTTTCAGCCCATCTGTTCAAATAAAATGTGACATATATAACAATTAGTATAAGTAAATCAAAGCTAAAAAAACACAAAAAAAATCAAGAATATACTTAATAATTTCAAAACTCACCACAGCATCAGCAACCTTCTTCGTTCCCGGATCATTAATGGTAAATTTACTACTTGCATCTCGGGAATGAAGCCCGCAATACCAATCTCGCACCTGATCTCTAGTAGGAGTATTCACGGATGCGGAGGTATTCGTAGATGAGGGCGTGGATGGACTTTGATTGGGGTATAAACCCGCATCCACCCACTCTTTTCGGACCTCATCGTAAGTTTTTTGGCCCAAACGATGGTAAAACTTCCTTTTGCTTGCTGATTCAGAAGCTTTACCACGCTTTTCCTAATTAATCAATGAAAATCGAATGTCATATATTAGTTTAATGATTGAATCAAAAGAAGTAAATTCAAATTAAAAGCTATAATATAATATGAAATACTTACAACTTCAATGGGAGTTGTTCTTTTGGCAACAAAAGCCTCCCATTCTTTCTTTGATATGTGACCCCATATTTCGTAGGGCATTTTCGAAGGTGCTTGCTCTCCTCCTTCGTTTCCCGTTTTGACCTTTTTGGTCGTACGGGCACGCTTCTTCGTGATCCAGCCAGTAACTAGCTTGGATTTGAAATCTCTGAATCTTTCAGCAACAGCTGAAAGAAACACATTCTTTTTCTCCTCATCGCTCTCAATGTGAAAAAGATTCTACAAAAAAAATTATATTTATTAGTGTCAATTAAATTAATTTTAAAATGTTACTAAATGAATAAAAATAGTAAAGTTGCTTACCACAGTATCATTCCATAGAGAGTTCTTCAAACCCTCTGAAACCTCGTTCCATGCGTGCAATATGGAAATCTTGCGAATACATAGGCCCACTTGTTTTCCATATTGCCTACGCCATTTTCCGCAGTGTTGACCCAATGCATTGTATTCCAAATGCATGGGTTATGTGACTTTGAGGTTTTTCGTAGGACCTCGCCCTTTTCTTTTCTTACTGGTAGTGGGAGCATCCATTGGAGGGGCGTCTTCAGTCTCAAAATCATTGTTAATTGGTGGAGCGTCTTCAGCCATATGCTCATATCTCACAATTTGGTCCTCTTCAGTGTCATAACTATGATGCTCATTATTCTAGGTCTCAATCTCGGGGACAATTTCGTCTATGAAAAGATGCATTGTATATAAGTACCAGAAAGAGTATGAATAGAAATATATTAGAACACAAGCTAAGTAATATTAAGAATATGACTATGATTTACAATTCTAATACGTTCAACACAATAATATATACCAAATAGTGTTGTGTGCAAAGTTCCATGCAAAACAAACCAAGTTTGAGCTACTTTATGCGCGAAAGTGCCAAAAAAGCTTTAAAAAAACCTTAAAATCGTTACTTACCAAGTAATATTAACAATATGACTATGATTTACAATTCTAATACTTTCAACACAATAATATATACCAAAGAGTGTTGTGTATAAAGTTTCATGCAAAACAAACCAAGTTTGAGCTACTTTATGCGCGAAAGTGCCAAAAAAACTTTTAAAAGCTTAAATTCATACCTTGTGAATCACTTAATTCAAATGTATTCCTTCCGTGTGATCTACACGCATATAACCAACACCTACATCATCTTGATCCACTGATTTTGGATTGATAAAGGGTGGGGAGTCTTCAAAAGCTTCATATTCTTCCTCATCCTCACATCACCTATACCAAGGATGCTTCTTTTTCCTGGTACAACAATAGACCATTTTTTATCAGACGGGTCTACAATGTAGAATACTTGCTTGGCTTGTGTGGCTAGTATGAATGACTCCTCACTATCACGCAAACGAGCTAAGTCTACAAGAGTGAATCCACAAGGGTCGTCCATTTTTATGCATCTTCGATTATTATCTACCCACTTACATTTGAAAAGACCAATAGTGAAAGTAGAGTAGTCAAGCTCCCATATTTCATGTACCCGCCCGTAGTATACCAATTTTAGCATCAACCGACACTTGATCCTTGACACTCGCGTAAAATGTAGATGATGTCAAAATAGAAACCCCACTATTTTGTAGATAAGATGACTTCTTATCTTGACCCTCAGTCCAAAATGTGAAGCCATTGACATCGTAACCCTCATATTTGTTGAAATCATCACGAGGACCAAAAGCTAACCACTTAACAATTTATGATACACCCTTGAGTTCTTCACTTATTACTCGATTATGAAACCAATCAATAAACGTCTTGTTATGCAACTACATCAATCCCCTATCCCCTTTACAAGGATATTTTGCGCGCAATATATCTAAATGCTCACTCAAAAAAGGATGGACTTCAGGAATATGATGCAACACATACAAGTGTGCTTGTAGAAGACTGTCTCGAGGAGGTGTGAACGATTTGGAGCCAATTGTTCCTTTTCCCTCAAGCCTTCCTTCATGTCGAGAGGTGGGAAGTCCAATAGGCTTTGCCATGGCCAAATACTCGGCTATAAAGTTGCTAATCTCATCGCTCACAGTGCCTTGAATCATACTCCCCTCGGGTTGTGCTGGATTCCTCACCTTCTTTTGTAAAACACCCATGTGTCTTTCACAAGGATAACACCACCTTAAAAAAACTAGACCCAAAAGCTTGATCTCACGAGTGAGATGGAGAATAAGATGAACCATTATGTCAAAGAAAGAAGGTGAAAAATACATCTCAAACTTGCATAAAATTACAATCACGTCAACTTGAAGAGCATCAAGTTTAAAGGGATCAAGAACTTTACTACAAATTATGTTGAAGAACGAGCATAGCTCGGTAATAGCACATCTCACATGTTTTGGCAGTATTCCACGGATTGCAATTGGTAAGAACACTTGCATCATTACATGATAATCGTGAGATTTCATGCTTCCTAACTTCAACTCACCATTTAGGCTCACAAATCTCTTCATGTTGGATGAGTACCCAGACGGAACCTTAATGCCATATAAAGACTCACAAAATGTCCTCTTCTCTGCTTTGGACAATGTGTAGCAAGCTGGAGGCAAATAAACTTTGTCATTACTCATCTTCTTCTTACCGCCCTTTCCCTTGTTACCGCCACCAACTTCATCAGCTCTATTTCTTTTCTTACTCACCTTAACATGTGCCCACAACTCCGGACGAAGACCCTTACATTCAAACCAATCTCACACGACCCTAACATCCTTTGTCTTACCCGGAATGTTCATGAGAGTCCCGAGTATGGCATCACAAACATTTTTCTCTATATACATGACGTCAAGACAATGCCTAACCTGTAGATCTCTCCAATATGAAAGCTTTCAAAAGATTGATTCTTTTTTCAATAATCGGTCTTCACCCCCTTGCACTTGCCCTGTTTTACCAAATACAGTCTCAACTCCCTTAACCTGTTCATAAACCTCATAACCGGTCAACGATCGATGAGCTACACGGTTCTCAACCTCCCCGTTGAACATCTTCTTCTTCTTACAATATTGGTGATCTCGTGGGAGGAACTATCGATAGTGCATGAATATGTGTTTGCACTTAGGAATCCACGTGGATTCCATGTCATCAATACATAATGGGCATGCTTTCTTCCCTTTGTTCTTATACCCTGATAAGTTGTCATATGCCGGAAAATCATTAATGGTGCATAAAAGCATTGCACGCAAGGTGAACTCCTCATTAGCATATGCATCAAACACGGAAACGCCTTCATCCCACATCTTTCTCAAATCCTCAACGAGAGGTGCAAGATATACATCTATGTCATTGCCAGGTTGTTTAGGACCCGAGATAAGAAGCGAAAGCATATTTACTTACGCTTCATACACAACCCAGGTGGCAAATTATAGATCACTAACAGTACCGGCCAAGTACTATTTTGAGAAGTAAGATTGCCGAATGGGTTCATTCCATCTGTACACAGTCCAAGCCTTAAATTACGAACCTCATCCCCAAAAGTCTTATGCAACCTATCAATACTCTTCCACTCCCGAGAATCAGATGGATGTGTGAGCAAGTGACCTTTCTTCACCCTATCTGCATGCCACCTCAAATTTAACGCATCTTTCTTTATAGAAAACAAGATCTTGAATCTAGGTATTATTGGAAGATAACACAATACCTTAGCCGGGGGCCCTTTAGCATCTCGAGCCCCTTTACGCTTGTAGCGCGATAACCCATGCCTAGGGCACTCTTCTAAGCTTTGGTTTTCATTCCGATACAAAAACACACAATCATTCGGACACGCGTGAATCTTCTGGTAATCTAAGTCGAAAGGACACATGAGTTTTTTGGCATAATATGTTGACTTTGGAAGTTCATTTCCCTCAGGAAGCATGTCACCTAAAGCTTCTAATAACATTGTGAAACTAGCGTCACTCCAATTAAACTTTGACTTAATGTTGAAAATTGTCAACACTGCTGTTAGTTTGGTGAACTTTGTACATCCAGGGTACAAAGGCTTTTGAGAAGCCTCTGTCAACAAATCAAAAACACGAGGATGTTTTCCTAACTCATCCTCGACTCCCTCCATCATCTCATCAACACGATCCACATCCTCATCGACATTCTCTTCATCTGTCTCATACCCATCAACATGATCTACTACATCCTCATTGACATCAGCCACGTTATTGACGTCCTCAACAACACTTTTCTCTTTGTAAACTCCCTCCTCACCATGCCAAACCCAAACATGATATTGAAGCCTAAACCCACGTCGAAGTATGTGCTCCCTAAGGATATCAACACTATCTACGTATTGATTCATTGCCACAAGTGACACATGGGCAATAAAAACCAACTCCCCCCGTCCTAGCTTGATGTTCAACCGCAATACTAGAAAATTCTAATACGCCATCAATAAATTCTGACGATTCAATGCTTCCATACATCCGAGAACGACTTTTTGTCATCCTAATTAGTGTGATTAATTAATTCAAAACAAAATTAATACACAACTTTTAACATATATACTTATTTATAACAAACATATTTAACCCTAAAAATTTATACTTTGAATAATTAACATTGTATACTTCATACTTCATATACTTCACATTCTAATTCTATATAACCAAACATATTCTAATTCCATATAACCAAACATATTCTAATTATATACTTCATACTTCAATAATAAGCACTACATTGTAAATGAAATCATATTCAAAATCTAAATAATAAAATTAAATCATTTAACCTTAGAAATATAAGTAATCTAATTCTAATAATTAAAGACAAGTATAACAACACCACATTTTTAACAAAATATGCAAATAATTAACAAACCACACAAACCACATTCACAAATAATTACTAAATATGCAAATAATTAACAAACCACATTTTAACTAAATTATAAATTACAAGTGAAACAATAAAAATATAAACTTGCAAATTTACAAAACAAATAGAAATTACCTTGATTTCGTGGGTTTTGTAAAAATCTACAAAGAAAAACAAAAAAAATTAGCCCTAATTTTCGTATGTTATGAACTTGCAAAAAACTAAAAGGTTTGAGAATTTAAAAAGAGAAATAATACCTTAATATTCATGAGTTTTGAAGATGTACAAGAGCAAATGCTTTTTGTTTCAAAGGGTTTATGAATATTCGAAGGGGGTTTATGAAGAATGACGAACAGTAGAAGTCGTGGGAGAAGAAGAATAGTCGAGCAGATGATGAACAAGAAAGAGGTTTATGAAAATTCGAAGTTTGAAGTTCAGAAGAACAATCGTTTGAAGTTTTTGAGAAATTTCGAAGGAAGAAGAACCGTTGTGCGTGTGTTTGTGGTTTATGAAATAGTAGGAAATTCGTTTATGAAAATATACGTTAAAAGGCGCTTAAATTATTTAATTGCTACGATCACACAAAGAACCGAAGCATTTGATTCCTTCAATGACTATTTGCTGCGGGCATAATAGAAACCGCAGCAGTTGATGGATTTATTTGCTGCGGGCTGACAAAAAACCGCAACATTTGTTTGGTTCAATGACTATTTGTTGCGGGCATGAAGAAACCGCAGCAATTGATTGGTTTTCTTTTTTTTAAAATTCTTTTTCCTATTTATTGCTGCGTATATAAAAAACCGCAGCAAATGACACGCAACAGATACGTTTTTTTTCCACTAGTGCCCTTAAAGTTGGTGCACTTTTTTTAGCATGTCCAACCATATTTGTTTCATTTAAAAACTTGACTAATATACTTTTTTAATTTTCATATTCATATTTAACTTACATTTTTATATCATCCACAAAATTTTTTTTTTTTACTTTCCAATAAAATATCATTTTTATGATTTTTTTTGTTTGACCACCAATTGTATAGAACTAGACCTGGGAAAACGGTCGGTCGGTCGGGTTTTTGGTCGGATCAATTTCGGTCGGGTCATTTTCGGGTCGGGTCAGTTTCGGATCAGGTCAGTTTCAGGTCGGATCACTCTGGGTTTCGGGTAGGTTCGGATTGACCTAACGGGTTACCATAAAACATTAGAATATCCAATCGACTAATTCAACATAAAAAAAAATCATTAAAATGTCTAAAAAAAATCATTAGAGAAATTACATGTACGATTTTCAAAAAATAGTTGGTATGTCAGGTTCATTTAAGTGCAAGAAAAATAGGGGAATTAATACTTATTTTGAAAGACTTGTAAGATACGTGCTTTATAAAAGTTATTTTGTTTATTATAATTGTAACGTTAGATAAAAATGACGTTAAAATTATCTTCACAATTTTCATGTTGGAAAGATATACAACTAAGTACTTATTTCGTCTTATAAGATACGCGTTCTATAATTTAGGGTAGCGACATTCGTTTTTTGAAAAGCTCATTCAAACGTGCGAAACGTTCGTATAAATTATATTGATTTGCTTACTGAAATGTAGAAGAAGAATTAAAAACTCATTTGACTGATTTAACAAGATACATGTATTCAATTAAGATGATTATAACGTCCTGTTTTTAAAGAAAAATAATTACGATGGCTAAAAAGACGTTAAATACGTGTTTTTTGAAATCTATTGATGAGTTTTAGGGTTCAAGTGATATACTCAATATGTTGAGATACTTTGAAAACTAAAATTTTATTTGAAATGAATTCTAACATTGAAATTACTCTAAAAATTGATATTAAATCTGTCAAAACGGGTCGGTTTCCGGTCGGTTTTCGGTTGGGTCATTTTCGGTCGGGTAATTATCGGGTCGGTCATGTTTCACATTAAGTCGCTTTCGGGTCGGTCGGGTCCCGGGTTCATTTTCGGGTCGGATCAAATTTTCCCAGGTCTATATAGAACAAATTGAAATGAAAAATAAAACAGTTGCTCAAACATTGATAGTCCAACCGGGCCCCAACCCAGACATAATTATCTTTTTATAGATTCTCTTCCTTTACAAAATATTAACAAATTTCCAGCTAAATTGTTCAAAGTGCCAGCTTCAATAATGTAGATTTTGTTTAATTTAATTTAATGACACGTAAAGGTGAAACCCAGAAAGATGCTTTCTTAAACCTGAAATTCTGTAAAGTTTATTTCAGCTATTTAAGTAAATAAAATATGGATATTGCCAGCTTGTAATACTTTGATGCCTCTTTACAAAAATAATCTTAGTATCTAACAAGATAACATCTAATTTCGGTACAAAATCGTTCTCATCATCCCATGAACCAAAAAAAAAAAAATAATTCTTGTTTCATTAAGGATAATACTAAATACTGTTACTCTAACATTTTATTAATTCTCAGTTAGAAATTGGAATGTTAAATAGAAGTATGACATTTTTGCAAAATGGAATATAACACATTGAAAAAGAATAAGTGAATAGCTCTCTGTTGTTTTCTGGACATGATACTCCATTAACAGTAGTCAGTAATCACCATTCCAAAAAAGAATTAAAGAACCAAACATATCTCTGATTTCTTTATGTCTTACCATAACCATTAACAAACGGAAAATAAGAAAGGTAAAGGAAGATACAGAACATATTTAGGCTAATTACATTGGGGAAAAGTTTGAAGGATCATTCAGCACAACCCCATAAATAAATAACATATAGGCAAAGGGAGAAAACACCAAAAAAAGGAGCACCGTGAGAAGGGAAGCGAATTTTATGTAAATCCATAACCGAGAACTGATTCTGCACAGGTTGAGTCATGACGCTCACTACGGATTTTGGGCTGGAACTTGACCCAAGTTGCGGAAATTCTTAGCATGCTTTGGCCTCCACTCAGTTCTTCCCCTGACAACCTCAGCTCCGTCCTCGAGTCGGAGAAGGTGCTGACATTCAACATTCCCGGAATCTTGGAGGCCCTCAGCATTAGCACCTGAGACTGCAGTGAGGGACTGCAGCACGTTGTCCCTTCCGCACTCCCTCCTGTACTCCAGTGTCATACTTGAGAGTTCATGGGTCTCTAGTATTGACTGAGGAGCACTCTGCAGGTCAACAAACGGTTATCATTAGTTATGCTAAATTTCTATTTATTAAGCCACCCCATAATAGTAAAGCCTACCTTACTGTACACTCAAAATAATATTTCTCATACCGTAACTGGGGCAGGCATTTATCTGAACTAATTAAAATCAAAATCCATAAACAAACACCATTAGATGGATAAAGTTGTAAATTTATACTTTGATTACCCATCCAAAACAGCGCTTATGTTGGGGGCGCGGAAAAAAAATATGTTTCTTCATTCCCAATTAACAGAAAAAAATTGCATTTCACTTTTCAAGAATTGGTTGTTCCATATTTTTCGGATTTAATGTAAAGAGCCGGGAGGCAAACATTTAGTTATACTTCCGACATATTTTGTGGGTGAAAATAATTGCAGAAGGAATTGTACAGTACACCAACAAAGGGAATTCCGCTGGAATAATGTGAGGAAACAAAGAAATTATCTCGTGGAAGCATTAATCCTATATTTTATGTAGCAACTTCATCCCATCAACCGTACCATCACAGATAGTTCTCTCTATTTTTAGTAAAAGATTCGGAAACTTTTTACTGTGATTGCTCTCAAACAATTTTTGATTGAGACATTGGTTCGGTATGTATTCATGATTTCACAAGCTGAAATTTTATCAATGATGGCTAAACCTATTCAAAGTGCTCCATTGTTTGATAAATAAACATGTCAGCTGGATAAATTAGGTGACACATGAATGAAACAGGCAATTGAAAGATGTTAAAACAAAAAGTATAAATAAGAGCAGAGCTTCAAGTTATCTATGTATATAAAGAAACTTGGCACAAAATACGTCCTAGGAGTGGGTGTAAAAAATACATCAGAAATTGTGGATAAAGAATGGTTACCTCAAGAATCCAACCAATGTACTTAACATTGTTGACATGCTGATTGACATCCAGATCATTCCATCTAGGCTGCAAGTAGTTGATAAATCATTAGGGAAAAAAGGCATATGATCATAGATGGTAAATTCACCAACGAATAATCATCGTCAGGCAATGAGCCCCAACTTTTATTTAAGGGTGTCATTGATGTAAAGAGTAACTTACAGTAAGACCAGTACGGATGTATTCAGCAGTATTGTCATCAAGTTTAGGAAGCTTCCTCCCATCCTCATCAATCACAGGAGGCGTAACCACAAAGTAGGGCCCTATTTCTCCACGTACTTCATCAGGCATTTTTGACAACCTCCTCGTGTGTTTATTCATCATTACCCATACACTGCAAAAACATGATATGTTTGTTACTTGTCCTCGTGTAAATGCATGTTAGTTGTAACAAAACACTGCAAGCACAAGTATGTTGTCCTAAAGCAAAGATTTTCAAAAAGTGATGTTGAATTGGGGCTGTTAAGTAACTTTATGATTATTACCTAAATACAATCCGTAACAGATGTTCAGTAATAGTCCATATTTACTTTAAGCTCAACAACTAATTCAACAAGGTAACTCAATTAAAAGAAAGGTAACATAATTAAGTGGAAAAGGCTTTCAGAAAACTGTATGACTTGGAAACTCTTGGAAAGAGGGGAATGCACAGGTTTTGTACAAATCCAAGAAATATGGCTAACCTTGAGGCTCGAGTGAGAACTTCGCCAGTATTGCAATCTCGAATAAGCCAGTCACGACGCATACCATTCTTCCCAGATGAGCTAACCCAAGTATCAACTTGGACCACATCTCCCCTGCAAAATTAGAACAGGTAAATTATGAATCGATAATTTCTGATGAATCTGCTTGCTCATAATCATGATGCATTCTAGCAATCAACTCATTGGGCATGAATCAAACAAGTTTCCCAAAACCAAACATACACATGGTTAAGAAAGACATCATATGGGAAATGACACAAGCTAATGATGATATAGACATAAAAAACGAGCTTACAGCACTTGAATTACACGGCAAAAAACTATAATAAGTCAAACAACCATCAACCAAAACAGTGAATTGTTTTTCACCAGCATGCAATATTCAAACAGATCAGATAAGCTCATAAGCAGAGCCCATACAAGTCAAAAAGTATAAAGCGCCATATTTGATCAAGGATCAAGGATCAAGGATCATAAGGTAACAAAAACGCCATGAGTACTAGACAATTATGGCCTAGTTAATCAAGCCCCTTTAACACAAGCCAAACACAAAAAGAAGCGAGCATACATATTTCAGCATAGATTCCAACATAAACATTGCCCATAGTTTACCAATTTTTATTAAATTAAATAACTCAAGCCACTAACCAAGTTGGATAACGATCAACAAGAACCTGCATTCGAGTAACCACCCAAATCAAGTTTCTTTTGCACATTTCTGGAGTTGAACCAAAGCCATCGCCTAAAAGGCCAGCGGATTTCACATGATTGAGTGCTGTTTCCTGCAATGCCAAAAGCTCTCTTGATTAATTGAAAATTAACGGAAACACCACTTAAGCCACAAAACAATCTGGCAATTCTTTATTCCAACTCACAAGCTGGAAATTTCACTATTATACCTGCAGATGATTCATTAGCGTTTCTATAGAAGCTGTCCGATCCGCCCCAATCTCATACGACCTTATAGGAAAGTTCTGTCTGAAGACAAACCCATCTTGAACCAAGCTCCCTAAACCAAAAGGGTCAATAAGAACATCAGGGCGCTTAGGTTTCCAGTCAAGCATCATCCATTGCTTCTCAGCAGCTAGAAATACGGTAGTAATCGCAGCAAGAAGCATGCTCCAATCAGGCAATTGATTGATAAATGTTCTTGGAGGAGGAGATGAGGTATCTTCCCCAAGCTTCACTCCTTCCATAGCTGAAGAAAGACCAACCATGGTACCATTAATCTTAGGAGAAGCTTGTGCATTGGCTTTAAGCTTTACACCCCCAGATGAGACAGATTTGGACTTGATACCACAGCCATCTAAATTTGAAGAACTGAGCTTTGTCGAAGAAGGTTTAGACCCCGAATCAGGAGGTAAAGGAGGAGCAGGAAAAAAGGCAGAAGTTGCAGCTGTGGCAACCATGATCAACAACTCAAAATACCCAACAACAGATCAACCAATTCTTGAAGATAACCCTATAGACAAAATCAAAGCTTTCCGTTTGCAACGTTGATATATAATTGCAAGGATTCAACACATCAAAGGGAAGAAAATCACAAAATTGTCTCACAAAAATATCATTGTATTCCACATATGAACCCTGAAAATCCAATCAATAATGATGTAAACATTAAAGACAAATTGTTTATGTAACATAAGAATGCAAACAAATGGACCATCTACAACAAAGTTGGGCCACCCAAAACAATCAGAAGATATGAACCCAGAAAAAAAATAACATAACCTCTATTAATTTACCTAATCAAGAAAAAAGATAATTTACTACTACCCAAGAACTGTAACAAATTATTAGGATTATATCGTAACCTCCAAATTAAAGTTCCATCAAAAAGATTATGATTTTTTCCTCAGAAAAATTGATCATTGAAATTGTTGATAAAATCACTAATTTTTCCAAAATGAGCAATAAACTTCTGATTAAGGAAAAAATACAGCAAATAAAACCAAAAGTGTTTAACCCATTACAAAAATGATTACTTCCTTGGCAAACCAATCAGATCTAATCTTGAAACACCCAAAAAAAATAAATAAAACCTCAAGAACAAAAACCCACATAAGACATTACGTTGCACATTCAAGTATTCAACGTCATTGAAGCAATTAAGGACATACATCAGATCAAATACAATAAAATCATATCAAATATACCTAAAATTGTGAAGAAACCGTTTTCTTCTTTAATTTAGTTTTCTCTCTCCAGTTTCTGAGGTTGTTTCTCGTACCTGATTCTCTCTTGTTTCCAGAATGCAAAGGTGAGAGAGAAGAGAGAAATTTAGAATATAATAATAAAATCGTTTTTCAAAAATTATTCATTTTGCAGGACTTTGTGTCCGTTTTGTATGTCGTGAAACAAAGGAAAAAATTAGCCAAATCCAAAGGCTTTTTTACTTATAACTTATAAGTACTTTATCGAGAAAAAAAAAAGAAAACAAAAAATAAAAAGCAGCTAAGTTTTTGAGACACTGTTACTTTTGAAAAATTTATTAAGTTCATTCTATTAAAAATTAATGTCTACTTATAATATTTTTAATGTCTATTTAAATTATGTTTAATGTTTACTTATCGTATTTTTAATGCATACTTACAATATTGTAAATGTCTACTTACATCATTATTAATGTCAACTTATAATATTTAAAAAATATATAATAAACAATTTAATTAAAATAATCTCTCAAAAAGATCTTTGAATTTATGGATAAAAAAATAAGAAATGAGATGGGGAGACAAATGTAAAGACCAGCAAGATGGTCTTATTATTATACTACTCTCTCCTATTCAGCTTATGTGTCTCATTTTCTTTTATGGTCAAGTCATTTTAATTGTCCAATTTCTATTTTTGGTATGGGTTTTGACTTTTATGCCCTTAGTAGATTTATCCTATTTTCAATTATATCCTTCATTACCCATACTAATTTTTCTCCCTTACATTAAAAACCCATATCTCTTTTCTACACTTAGGGTCCCACTTTTAACTCTCCTTAAAATCCATAAAAAATCAAATGAGACTCTTAAGGTGAATAGGAAAAAGTATTATAATAGTGAAAACACGAATCGGAATAGGAATAGGAATAAGTCTTACTTAAATACTGCTAGAACTTGCCTGTCTCTCCTCCCGCCTCCTTTTTGAAAGTTCTGCTTCACAAGTTATACCCTTTTGTTTTTTCTAGGACGACTTTTCTTCGTTAATTATAATTAGTCATAAAATACAAATTAAGAATAGTAAAAAATAATTTTATTACACATTAATTTAAGTAAGAATAATTATGAAAAGGACTATTTGTAAGAAAAAATTATATTAAGATTCAACCCAAAGTTAGCTTAATAATACCATTATTATTTTATTACAAAAAAGTAAAAAAAAGAAACTAAAAGTGAAAAAATAAAACAGATACTCGAATATCCGATTTTCAAAAATATGTGACATGGATTCGGAATCCGATTTTCAAAAATATGTGACATGGATTCGGAATCCGATTTAAAAACCGAGTATCCAATCCGAATTATCCGATTTACAAAAATTGGATAAATTATCTTATTTTTGAAATGGGATACTAAATAATCCGAATCGGATACTCCAATCGGTTTTTTCCGCACCCCTAGTTAGAGCTCTATTGTGTGTTAAAATAAGAGAGTATCTGGTTAAACAATAAGATTTTTTAGGTATCCATATGTTTGTTTTATTGACCAATTTCTTAACAATTTTGATTTGACACAGCCTTTTGACGCAAGCACTAAGGCAAGCACCTCGTTCCATGCTACACGACTTAAACAGCATAAGTCTTCAACACGTATGACTGACATCTCAAAATCAAAGAATATTTTATGTTTTGAATAAAGATTATTAATATTATTTATCATTTATGCTTATTTTATATATTGGAGATAATGTGTAAGAAAAAAATATAGTTAAGTGGGATCTTGTTTGAATCGTCTAATTGCATATTTTCATAATATTAACTTTTTATAATTTTTACATGTGTATAATTAATTATATAAATGATCAAAATAACACGTTCAATTGCGAAAATGTCAATTATAACAAGTATAGTAGAATATAAAAACTATATTCTTAAATATTCTTAAAGTGATTAATTATTGTATTTAACTAATTATAATTTTAAAATTATTATAGTTTGTCCCTACAAAATTTTGCACCATATGATTTAATAATTTACCTCAATTAAATAATCCATTTGTTATATTTAATTTAGACTTAATTTCTATAAAATATTGTTCCACTACTTTACACAATTTTCTTGTTTGATTAGAATCCATATAATCCACTTTTACTCACATCCTCAAATTAATTTTTTCTTTTAATGTTGTCCATTTTGTCCTAAAAGTTTTATGTCTTACTCAATTACTACTTTGTCTTTTTTGATTTGCATCAAAGAGAAATTTATTGTTTTTAAGAAAGTGATAATAAATAAAAAGAAAAAATAAATTATGTAGATAAAATCAAAAGAGAATTAAAATGTAAAGATGAGATTAAATGAAAGTGATGGACCATTGTTCAAAAATAAAAATAATGCAAATTAAGTAGAACAGACCAAAATGAAAAATAATTCAAATTCAATAAAAAGGAGGAGTACAAATCAAATGGAATGATATGAATTTAGCCTAAAACAAGAATTTTTTTTTTTGTTTTTTGTAGTAAATGGTTTGAGTATTTATTACAGGTGCAATGCATTAAGGCATTCTCCACTTTTCCACCATTATCTTACGTTATGAACTTAGTGTGCATGTATGATGTATGTACTTTCTTAATACAAGTATGGGCAAATGCAAAGAAGATATACTTCGATTCAACTATTTCAAGCGCAATGCGTTGGTGGTTGGTTCTTATTCAACAAGTTTACGTCAACTTGATCGAGCTAAAAGTCAGATGTTTAAATTTTAAACCTAATACTCTTTTCTTTCTATGTAACATACATACACTTTTTAATATAACTATATATTAAATTAAGGTAGCGTTTGGAAACATGAATTTCATTTGAATTTTTGTAATTCAATTCAAGAAATTGAAATTATGGATTTAAATTCCAATTCTAATTCCTCAATCTCGTTTGGAAATCAAAGAATTGAATTCCTATATTTTAAATCCACATAGTTGTTTGGAAAGTATTGAAATTGAATTCCCAAATTTAAATTCTATAGCATTGTTTGGATAACCTTTTAATTACATTCAACCAAAAATATTAAATTTAAATTTTTAATGATTAAACGTTCATTATCATTATCATGGGAATCACATGATACATATCATGAAAATTTACACTATAAAATTATTTCCATTGCCACTAATTATTCAGTTAGTCTCTTGAGAGACCGTCTCTTTGAGACACATATTTTAAGCCCAGCCCATTAAAAATTAATGTCTACTTACATTATTCTTAATGCTTACTTACCATATCCTTAATGCCTACTTTTAATATCTTAAATGTTTACTTACATTATTCTTAATGCCTATTTACAATATTTTTAAAAATATATAATGGGTTGGCCCAATTAGAGATGGTCTCTCAAAGAGACCGCCTCTCACAAGAATTTGTGCTAAGTATTACTGTTGGGTCCATTCCTACCTGTTAAGCAAAAGTAGTTGCTTTACCAGAGTAAACAACTACTCTTATAAGAGACCGTATTCCAAAGAAGCGACCTCAAAACAAGAAGTTCACATTTTTATTTTCACTTTAATTTGTATTAGTTGGGTTATTTAGCCCATATATTTAATGCATCTATCAGAGAGACCGTCTATCACAAAAATTTGTGGAGTAAATGGTAACTGGCTATTACTCCTCTAAAACCTTATTACTCCAAGAAAATTTGAAAAAAATAAGATTATTAAACAACTTTATTCCAAAAATAAGCTTCGTGAAAACTTTATTCCCAAAATAAATGTCCGTACATCCAAACCTAAGCTTGGTGTAATGTCGCTGTTACTAACAGCCAATTAAAAAAATAATAATAATTAAAAAAAATAATAAAAAAATAGTAAAGCCTCAAGTCGCTGTTACTAACAGCGACTTAATGCGTTTTAAGTTTCTTCTTCGTCATTTCAGTTACTTCCTCATTACAACCTACGAGATTAAGAAGTTGACCAGTCAACCTTAAAGTCGCTGTTACTAACAGCGACTTGAGACTTTACTAATTATTTATTTTTTTTTTTATTTCGCTGTTAGTAACAGTGACATTACACCAAGCCTAGGTTTGGATGTACGGACGCTTATTTTGGGAATAAAATTTTCACGAAGCTTATTTTTGGAATAAAGTTGTTAAATAATCTTTTTTTTTTTTCAAATTTTCTTACTCCCAAGGGATTTATGGCTGATTCTTGTTGGTGGACATGAAGTCCAATTCACTATCCCATTCACTGGTCATTTGTAGTTTTTTTAGACTGGTCGACCCAAATGCTTATACGGACCCATTTTGAACCTTTTTTTAAAAAAAAAAAATTGAAATGAAAAGCAAAAAAAATATGAAAAATTTACATTATAGCCAAAGTGTCAAAATATTTCCCAAGATAAGCAATTTTAATATATATTTAATATAAAAAAATAAAAAATATTTGGGCTAAATAAGAATTGAAATTAAGGAAGATATGGGTTGGAATTGAAAATAAACATTTTTTACTTGGGTTGGAATTGTGTTGGAATTGGGCCAATTCCAATTCCAATTTTTTAGATTAGCCAAACAATGGAATTGGGCCAATTCCATCAATTCAAATGAAATGGCCCAATCCAAACATACCCTAAAGTAAAATACGGATGACATAACAAACTCAAAAAGTAATGAATTGTCAATTTCTCAAAAGATGTTTTCCCTCCATTTATCAAAGGTGATGTCATTATTTGCTAATAAAGTGTGTGGGAAATATATGACTTATCTTTATATTAGCTTTCATTAAATTGTTTGAGTGAGATGTATGTGACTTTTCATTGTTCAATACACAATAATAATTTGCTAGCTTTCATTTTGGAAACCAAAAATAATAATTTATCACTTACAATCTCATGGATCAATAAAATTTAAATAATATTAAAAATAATATTATTTAACATCATACATAACTTATAAAAAAGTATTTTTAAAATCAAAAATGAAATAAATATTAGCTATTATAGGCTATTAATAATTCATTGAAAATCAATAACCAATAATTTACAATTTATTTTCTGTGTTTTTTAAAATAATGAAATACAATAAAATATAAAAAAGGTACATACAAATAATTAATAACAGATAGAAAAAGTAGAAAAGTAGTATAAGAGATAAACTTATATCAGTTTTTCTTCTATTTCATTATATGTATCTCGGTACTACAATATCTTGCACATATATATAGCACAAGAAAAGGAAAAAGTACAAATGTAGTACTATTGTAAAGGATAGATGAATCCACATTTCAATGCATTCACTTTGTGTGGTTACATCAATCACAACACTCCACCTTGAATGCATAACATATATGTGGAAGTTTTAGCTGTTATTTCAATTTCTCTTGGAGTTCCAATTAGATTTAAGTTATCTACATACACAACAATTATTACGAAACCGAATTGAGATCGTTTGATGAATACACATGGGCAATTTGGTTGTTTTTGAATCCTGCTTTCATAAGGTATTAACTCAAACGATTATACCACATTCTCCCGGATTGTTTTAATCCATACAATGATTTCTTTAATTTTATAGAAAACATTGCTCTAGGTACATTCTTTATTGGTAAGTTTAGTCCTTCAGGGACCTTCATATAGAAGTCTGTGTCGAGTGACCCATATAAATATGCAGTTACGACATCCATCAATCTCATGTGTAGGGATTGAGAAACTGTTAAACTTACCAAAAATCTGAGTGTGTTTGCATCAACTACTGGGGAATATGTTTCTTCATAATCGACTCCTGGCATTTGAGAAAAACCTTGAGCTACAAGTCTTGCCTTGTATCTGACAATTTCATTTTTCTCATTTCTTTTTCTTACAAATACCCATTTGAAGCCTACGGGCTTTATGCCTTTTGGAGTTTGTAAAATTTGCCCAAAACCTTCTCTTTTTTCTAATGATTTTAATTTTGCCTCAATTGCTTCTTTCCATCTTGGCCAATCAGGTCTTTTTCTGCATTCATTTATCGATATTGGCTCAAGATCATTTTCATCATTTATTATTTCAATAGCTATGGAATAAGCAAAGGATTCATTTGGAATGATCATTTTTCAATTCCATTTTTTCTTGGAGAAAATATAATTTATTGAAGTTTCATAATTTTCATCCTTTTCATTATCGGAGATTTCTTGATTTTCTCCTTTATTTTCATTTTCATTTTGAATATCATTTGGTGCACCTTCTCGTTTAATCAATTTTCTTGGTTTTAAATCTTTTGAACCAAGTGGCCTTCCATGCTTTCTTTGCACAATAATTTCATCACTTTTTGCCTTTTCATCAGGAATTTCTATTCGGGCTGGAGTATTTGCTGCTGGTATATGTGATTTTATAACTCTCTTAGTATCTATGAACGCATCAGGTAATTGGTTAGCAACACTTTGTAGATGAACAATTTGTTGTACTTCTTGTTCACATGATTTTGTTTTTGGGTCTAAATATTCTAAATGTGTTGCTTTCCAAATAAGTTCCATATTTCTTTTTTGTATGTCCTCATTCTCTCCCCCTAAGGATGTGATTTTATAACCCCAGGCCGATGATGGTAATTTTGATTTCATTAGCAGTGGTCTTGCAATGAATTGCAATCTCTTAATTAAGGATTCAGCAAGACTATTTTATGTGTGGACATGTGGCACAAGGTGTTCCACTTTAATTCCAAGTGACATGCAATAATCATTAAAAGTTTGAGATGTGAATTCGCTGACATTGTCCAATCTAATACCTTTTATTGTATAATCAGGAAAATAATTTTTCAATTGGATGATTTGTGCAAGTAGTTTTGCAAATGCATTGTTTCTACTTGATAGAAGGCTAACATGTGACCATCTTAAGGAAGCGTCTATTAAGACCATAAAGTATCTAAAAGGTCCACATGGTGGATTAATTGTCCCACATATATCTCCTTGAATTCTTTCAAGAAATATAGGAGATTCAGTAACAATCTTATTTACTGATGGTCTAGTAATAAATTTTCCAAAAGAACAAGAGGTGAATAATAGCTCATTTGACTGGGGAATCTTAATATTTCTTAGTGGATGCCTGACTAAATTTTCTATTATTTTATACATCAACCCAGTGCCAAGATGACCTAAGTAGTTGTAACACCCCGGCCCCTCGGACCGCTGGTGACTACTCATGGAGACTGTAGATTGGCCCCACAAATCAACACAAGTCTTTCCAGTGCACTTTGGCCTCACTCGTGCACACCCGGGAACACTTCCAGGAGGTCACCCATCCTAAGATTGCTCCCCACCAAGCACGCTTAACTGTGGAGTTCTTAGCAAATGGGCTCCCTAGAAAAGAAGATGCATCTTGTTGGTATGAGTAGTCTATCAATCCTTTTTCAAGCTAAATCTAGGGTATTACAGCGGTCATGCCATAAAGTGAATAGCTTCTTATTGTCTAGTCTTATCATATTTATTTCAATCGGGCGTATATGAGTGAGATACAACCCCGATGAATATGCTGGCATCCTTTCAAGGATAATTTTCGTTCCATTTCTTTCTGCTATAAGGCATAAGAATTCTTTTTTCATTTACGGTTTTGGTTTCTATATGGTAACCATTTTGTCGTATTGCTTTGAAACTGATAAGATTTCTTCGAGATTTACTCGAGTATAGTGCATCATTTATTTCTAATTTCGTCCTCATAGGGAGTATGATGCATGCTTTTCCAGTGCCTTCGATTAATTTTGCTGTTCCTGATATGGTATTGACATTTGCCTCAAGCAATGTTAGGTTTGAAAAATTTTTCAATATAGTATGTGTTGCTCCACTGTCCAAGAGGTAATGAAATGTTGATCCATTTACTGACATTTCCTTTTCTAAGATAAGAGAAAAAAAATTTATATTATTAATATAAAGCTAGAATACTCAATACAAAAACATAAGTAGAGAATTACAACTTATCAAATGAAAAACAAGTTAGATAAACAGAAAATGCATCTAGTCATCTCAAAAGATGTAATTATCTTCTTCTTGGGGATCAATTTTGTGGAGGTTCACATCCTCAGTAAAAAAATCGGAGACATCTAAGGTGGGCCCAGATGTACTTGCTACGTTAGATAAATATATTTCTTTCATAAATGTGGCTACGTCTGCGGCCACGACTAAGTCCATGACCACAACCACGACCACGACCATAGAAATTTCTTTGTTCAAAAGTATTCATGCCGCTCTTTTCGTGATTTTTTCCACGACCTCTGCCTCTTATGAAATAGTTCTCACGACCTCGATGGCGCACATTCCTCTCAATCATATTTGTCTCATTAAAGGACATAGTCCCAACAGGTCTCCTGTTGTGATTTTTCAATAATAGTTCATTATTTTGTTCCGCAACAAGAAGTGTTTTCAGCAATTCATGATATTTCTTGAAATGCCTTTCACGATATTATTGTTGTAACAAAATGCTATTTACGTGAAAGGTTGATAATGTTTTTTCTATCATTTCTTCATCTGTTATTATTTGTCCACAATAGACTAATTTTGATTTATCAGATGAAGGGCTTAATTATAATCACTAATTGATTTAAAATCTTAAAATCTTAACTCTCGCCATCCATCGATGGCCTTTGGGAGAAGTACACTTTTATTATGGCCAAATCTTTCATTTAGCTCTTCCCAAAGTAATTTTGGGACCTCATAATTGGTGTGTTCGTGTTTGGGACTGTCGGTTAAATGATGTCTCAAAATTGATGCAGCTTTTGCCTTATCTTCCTCAATTTAATGGGATCTCTTTCAATACCCTTTCCTTTGTCGGCGAGATTAAGTTCAATTATTGTGTATAATAAACCTTTTCCTTTTAGATATAATTTGACATCTGAAGCTCATTGCATAAAATTGTTTCCTGTTAATTCCAAGGCATTGAATTCTCTCTTTTTGAGATCATCCATTATTTTCTACAATTGAGAAAATAACAAGGTTATTTAATGATTTTATGTATCAATAGAGATATTAAAGCATATTAGTATTATTTCCCCTGATTTAATGTCTCAAATATAATAAGCACAGTCTAATCATAAAAAAAAAATTAAAGTAGATAGTATTAATAAATGATAAAACAAAAATACAAATTTCTAAACAAATACAAGATTTATAATTTATTTTTGGATAATCAAGTAGAGCATTAACGCTACGAGTAGTACAATTAAACCCATAATGATAAGGAATGCTTCTAGTATTTTACTTATATTGTGGGCAATTGGATTAATGTGGGTGTTTATAGATGTATTGTTTGCCATGGATGGTTGAATGAAGAAGAAGATGAAGAAAAAAAATATTTATTTATTTATTGTGTTTGGGATAAGGTGTGAGTGGTGTGTGTGTTTGTGACGGGTAGAAGACCCTATTTATAGGGGGTAAAAAGATCATTTTCATAATTGATCTCCAAGATTAAAAAAAAATGGTAAAATTTTTTTTTTTATTGTTATTATTATTATATTTTTTTTTTTAGAATCGAATCCTTGACGATTTACTTAAATTATAATTTTCGGACCACTCTAGCATTCATCCCAGGGTGATATATTTACAATTAAAAAGGATTTTATGTTGTGTAGAAATAATGTAGTCATGTGTGCTAAAGATCTGTGTTATACGTAAATTAAGACAATTTATTATTATAATGTTAAACAAAATAGAATCAAATAAAATCGTGATTTATTATTATTTGAAGGTGAAATTAAATTTTATGAATTTATTAAGTGATTATATAATTTTATAGACTAAAGTAACCAAATGCATATGCACATAATATGATGACATGATCAGATAAATAGAGATAAAACCGTCCATAAAGGCGATAACAATGCTAAATTAGCCAATCCATAAAGGCGGTTATTACAAAATAATATTAGCCAGTCCATATAGGCCGCTGAAAAAGTAAAAACGAACAAAAAGGTTAAACGACATTATTAAAATAAATTATTTATGGGTTAATAGTCTGAAAACGTTTACTACTAGTTTCTTCGCCTTCGTCATTTTTTCTTTTATTACTTTCTTGTGGGACTGTAGGATGATTAGTATGTTGGACTGGTGGGTTATCAGTAGATTGTGGTAGCTGATTAGTAGGTGGTTGTGCTGGTGGATTATTGCATTATTGGGACTTGGCATTGAGTTTTCATTTATATGGGTATTATTTGGATTATGTCTTCGCAGTTGGTTTGAACCACTATTAGTTGGGTTAGTAGTAACAGATATACAATTTTCTTCAAGGATAAAGTACAAAAAGGTGTTAGTAACCCCTTGAATGATAATATTGATACCGTTTGATTGTTAGTCCATATTGTGGCTAAAAAAATGTTATAATTTTTTGAGAAAAAATTACCTTCTTGGGTTTTTGAGAGCGAAAAATGGTGCTGATATTGTGTTAAAAGGTAGGAAGAATATAAGGAGAAAAGTAGTATAAGAGATAAACGTATATCAGTTTTTCTTCTATTTCATTATATGTATCTTAGTACTATAATACCTTGCACATATATATAGCTAGGGGCGTTCAAAAATATCTGATTCCGAAAACCCGATCCGAAAACCTGGTTTCCGATTTTTAAAAGCGGATAAATTACCCGGTTTCCAAAATTTGGATAATCCGGGTCGGTTACCCGGTTTTAAAACCGGGTATTCGGGTCGGATACGGATCGCGAATTTTGGAAAACCGGGTACCCGATATCCGGTTTGTTTTTTTTTTTTTTAAATATAAAAAGAGAAAATTGAAAACTCTAAATCAGTTCTTCCTCCTTGCCGTCTTCTTCCTCCTTCTTTCGTGCTGCGCCTTCAATCTTCCTCAATTTTCACTCATTTTCTTTAATTTTCAACTTCACTCATTTTCCCCCAAATGACAATCCAATCAAAATCAAAAATCCTATAAATTGAACTCAAAATCAATTTCTGAAATCCAGATCTAGATCTACGAAGAAACTCGTGGTGTTTTGAAGATCTTCTTGCCTTCTTCCTCCTGCGTTCTTCAATCCAGACACAATCATCTTGCTTCTTTAATCTTCAGATCTTCTTCTTCTTCTTCTTTAGTTCTTCACTTCTTTAATTGGGTAACTTTGTTTCAATTCATCACCATTCTTCTTCTTCTCCAGATCTTCTTACTTTTTTTCGCAATTTCTGATATTTGTCACTGATTTAATTTTTTAGCATTTTCGATTTTGTCATCTTAGTTCATCACCATTTTCGATTTTCTGATATTCATCACCATTTTCGCAAATTTTTCACAGATTTGGTACTTATTTTTCGCAAATTTCAGTATTTGCTATTTGGTACTTTTTTTTTTTGCCTTTTTCAATTTTGTCACAGATTTATTCAGCCATTTTTGGTACTTATTGAAGATCTACATGGATTCATCACCATTTTCCGATATTCTGATTATTGTTTTGATATTCTGATTTTGGGTAGCCATTATAATATTTGATTCTGATATTTGTTTAACTTGTTCAATGTTTTTGATGTATATGATGATGGTAGATTATATATAACAAAATTCTGCTTGTATATGATGAATTGATGATGGTAGATTCACTAGCTTGGTAGTTTTGCTTGTATATGAAGAACTGATGAATTGATGATGGTAATTTAGAGCATACTGTCTTTACTCTTTACTCATCTCTGAAATAAAAAAAAACAAAAAATTAACAAAATCGGGTACCCGGTTTCCGATTCGGTTTAAACCGGGTACCCGGTTTAAACCGGGTCGGATCCGAAACTCAATTTTCACTATCTGGAAAACCGGGTACCCGGTTTTTCAGAATCAGGTCGACCCGGTATCCGGTTTTGAACACCCCTATATATAGCACAAGGAAAGGAAAAAGTACAAATGTAGTACTATTGTAAAGGATAGATGAATCCACATTTCGATGCATTCAATTTGTGTGGTTACATCAATCACAACATAAAATTCATATTGCTCCATCCGATTTTTAAAGTTCTCATTTGTTATGTTAGAGTGTTCCATTTGCTGTTCCCATAAAGAATCTTTCAATTTTATATTACAAATTTTAGATAAAATTAACTGTGTTCATTCTCATTTTAATATTTTAATAACGCTTATGGTCCCAACATATCTTCCATTAACTTTTTTTTAACGTTTTTATATTCTTTATGGCTTTTACATGTTTCCCACCAACTTTATAAAAAAATTTTTATTAGTTGTGATCACCATATGTTTACCAAGAACTTTCTTTTAATATTTTTTTTAATATTTATAATTTTCACTTTTTCTTCATTAAATTTATATTGAATGAAATAATATAATCTCTTCAAAAAGATTTTATTTTTGTTATTAGATTTGTTTTAACATTTAGTTTTTAAATATCTAATTTTTATAGTTTACATGTATGTAATTACAAATATTAATGATTTAAATTTTGTATCCCTAATATAGCATTTAAATACGATGGAAGGAAGTATTTGAATATGGTCTTCATTATGTTAGTTCTCACTCATGTTTTATTTTCTCTTATAATATTATAGTGTTAAAATATCTAATTTTTATAGTTTTAAATATCTAATTTTTATAGTTTTACACGTATATAATTCAAACATTTTATCTTATTCTTACAATAAACAAATACGAACCCCTTAAAAAGAAATTTATTGCATACATTTAAACTATCCTTGTCCTTGTTATCTACATAATCAAGAGAATTTTGAGATTTTTCTATTCACTTTTATGTGATACTGGTATGGAAAATCATACAAGAATATATAAGTACAAAATATTTATAAATAATAATTTCAAAATATGCAAATATATATTATCGTTGTCAAGTTTACCGAATACATGACTTTTTTAAATCAAAAAAAAATTATTGGGTTTTCTTTTTAAAATTATTACCGAATACATAACGTTTTTGGTTTAATTGAACATATTAAATTCTAAGTCACGAATTCTTGTGAGAGAAAGTCTCTTTGAGAGACCATTCTTAATTGAGTTAGCCCATTATCTTCTTATTATCTACTTTTTGTTTAATTAAGGTTTCATGGGTTGTGTCTGAGAGATGTCTATTAGAGAGACGGTCTCTCAGAAAACTAGCTGATTCTAAATTAGATAACAGAAACGTTGTAATAAATCG
>NC_080052.1:11142770-11148565 GCF_026212465.1 Amaranthus tricolor
AGAAAAAGTAGGTTAAATTGGTCATTAGCAGGTTGATCCGATCTGCTACAGATCAGGTCGGGGTTTCAATTTTTGACCCATTAATTAAATGGGTCGGGTTTAGGTTAAGGGTTTATTGACCCATTTTTATATGATCCGAACCTGAAAATGACCCAACCCGACCTGTTTGACATCCCTATCTGCTATATCTGATAAAACAATCGGTAATTATTTTTTGTAAGTAAATGAGCATACATCAATTAAAAACCTGACTATTAACTTATTTCGATATTGACCCGATCAATAGTTATCCGTAACCGATAACTACTCGAAAAATAAAGCTCGAACCCGATCTGTACCCGAAAAAACCGAACCAATTAGTAATCGATGACAACCCGAGACCGATTGACACTCGACACGAACTTCAACCGACACCGAACTGATGCTAACCCGATAGCTTGAATAACCGATCTCTAACCGAACCGTGACTAACCGACTCGACCCGAGTGTGACCCGTTGTAACACACAGCCGAAAAATAACCGATCCGAAATGCAACCGAACCAAATAACACCCGTCCGAAACCGACTCGATCAACCGAATGAACACCTCTAGTCAAAGCTTTTAGAAGATAACATTTGTTATTTTTCAAACTTTTTTATTTACACTTCCTCCTTTCCAAATTAGTTGCAATATTAGAAAAATGACACTATTTATTCATCACTTTTAGTTTGTGATTAGTTTTTTAAATTATAGGTTAATATATAGTCAAGTGAAATCTTGTTTAATTCGTCTTATTGCAAAGATTATTAATATCAAATTTTTATAATTTTTTATTATACATAATTAAAGATATAAAAAATTAAATTAGTATATTAAACTGCATGAAAAAGCAAATATTACAAGTAAATTGAACGAAGAAAGTATGTACATAATATGATAATATTATTTGATTCTTCCCGCTTATGGAAAGATAATGAATAGTATTTTTTTTTCGTCAATTGCAGACGACCCGAAGTCGTTGATTGCGGACCGCGGAGGAAAGTGGGGGTCGTACGTTTAAGGTGAAGGAGGGATAGTCAATACTCAATAGTGCCCTTTATATTGGACTGCTTGTGTAACAGAATCCAGTAAACTGACCGAGGAAGATTCAAAAGTAGCCGGCTGTCAACATTTCGATTTAGCACTACCACTTTTTTCCACTTTTTTAAGTACCGCCTTTTGGGTAGTATTTGTGAGTATTTATTCTATTTACCGTTCAACATTTATTGTATAATAATTCCAAGTATATAATTATAAGTAGGCATGGCCATGGTCCGGGTTGGTCCGGTTCCGTTCCGGTTCCATCCGGTTCCATTTGGAACCTGTCGCGAACGGTTCCGGTTCCGGTTCCGGTTCCGGGCGGTTCCAAACGGTTCCTTGGCGGTTCATGAGGCGGTTCCGGCGGTTCCAACTCACGGGACGGGCGGGTCGGACCATCGGTTCCATTTTAATTTTTTCTTTAAATTTTTGTATAATAAAAAAATACTATAATATCGCGGACGTACCTTTGATGATTACTTGATTATTAGCGAAATTCATTGCATGTCAAGTTGTCATCGTTATTGAAATATTTACTAAAAAGAATGGAAAAAAATAAATTAATAAGAAACGAATCAATGATAATGTCGATAAAGATGATTAATAAAAAAAGAGGGAGAAAATGGACTTGAACCTAGTACCCAAATGAATACTAAGCTTCCTACGTATCCCGAAGGAATCAAAGCCCACGTAGTTCTTTGTCATACCTTTTATTTATAGTTGTTGAGTGTTGATTCATCGTTGTCGCTTGTCGGATTGATCCTATTCGTCTTCGTCATCATCATGTGGTTGATTAGATGCTTCCGCTGACTCTCCTCCTGACGATGATGAAGTTGTATCCATCATCATCCATGGATCATCATCGTCGTCTTGATCATCATCGTTCCTTAGTCCTTGTGTTCGAATCTCCGCTTGATCCCAATCTTTCTTGCAAACACATATTTGAATACTATGTGGAGCAAGACGAGATCGCTTTTCGTCCAAAACTCTTCTACCTGCACTAAAAGCAGACTCCGACGCAATAGTTGACGCGGGAATTGCAAGGATATCCTTTGCAATTCTCGATAAAATGGGAAATTTAAAAGATTTTTCTTTCCACCACTCCAAAATATTATAGACACTTGGGTCTATTTCAAAGTGGTGTTTAAGATAACTATCTAGTTCTAAATATGTGGTCGAGGAAGAAGAAGATCCTACAAAACTATCATCTTGAGTCATTATGTTAGCTATTACTGAATTATAGAAAGTGGGACGAGCCGAAACGCTAGCACGCCTAGACATATCGCGTTTCGGGTTATATACACTAGCGTAAAAATCATAGAGTTCAGCTAAATATTTTTTACATGTTCCTACATAATATTGTACATCAGAAGACGGGCGATCTAACGAGTGATAATAAAATCCTATTACTTTAGTTAGGACCTCAGTTTTAAAACGTGGGTCCAAAATGGTTGCGATTCCATAAATATAAGGAAAATCGGTAAAATATGATTTCCATTTTTCCATCATATCTGCAAGAATCGGCCTTAATTGTGGGTTAGTATATTCATGTGTATGTTTAAGTAGATGATAAAAAATAGTAATACATTCACTTATTACTAAGTGAACGTTCGGTTCATAAACATAAGAAAAAATCTTAGTCGCGTGGTCATACGCTTCTAATATGTTATGTACACCTATTGCTAATTCCCAAGTGTCATCAGCTATGAAACTATCTGTACACTCACTATATAGTTGTGTTATTACTGGGCGATAAGCAATCGCCTTTCTTAATAAATCGTTGATTGAGCCCCAACGTGTAGGAGTATCTAATGACCAATACACTTTTTTAAGTTGGTATTGGTCACATAATTGTTTATATCTAGAAAATTCATCAATCATATCATTACGATTGTATCTAAAAGGCATACCTGTGTTGGGAATGTCCCATTGTGTCTGTCGGCTTCCACTTGTGGTCCCGCTGCCGCTTGCTGCATGAGTTTCTTTTGTGATTCCATGCTTCTTTGCCAAATGTTTGTTAAAAGATCCCGTTCCATCACCTAACACGTATTCACAAAACACAATAAATAAATGTTTATAAAATATGAATATATAATGTATGAATGTATTATGTATGTATAAAAAACTTAAAAAG
Organism: Amaranthus tricolor; assembly: GCF_026212465.1. Taxonomy (NCBI): domain Eukaryota; kingdom Viridiplantae; phylum Streptophyta; class Magnoliopsida; order Caryophyllales; family Amaranthaceae; genus Amaranthus; species Amaranthus tricolor. The sequence goes on from NC_080052.1 coordinate 11,145,962, forward strand.
TATTTACCTCTGGTGAAACTGTATGAAACTAAGGGCTTTACTCCTTGACTTTCACAAATTTGACAAGTGCATAAGAAAATATCTGGATTCTCGGTTGGTTCTTTTGTGAAATACGACCACACATGTGAAACAGCTCTACCACTAGGAGACGGCATTGCCGGAAAAGGTTGTCTTACTGGTTCATCTTCATCTAAATAAATAATTTAAAATTATAAAACTATAATTAAATAAATAAATAATTTAAAGTTTAATTAATTTGAAGAATAATATTATAAAACTAACCGATAGTTTGGAAATTGACTCGTTTACCACGAGCTTGTCTTTGTTGTTGTTGTTCTCCTTGTTTTTCATGTGATCTTGTTGATGACTGTCGAGATATATGTATCACAATTGGGGTCGTTGGTTCCTCTTCTTGTTCTTCTTCTTCATCAATTTGTATATCTCTTTCCACTTCTTCTGCATAATTATGTAACTCCGGGTCGTACCCTTCCGGATAATTATGTTCATAATTATAATTACTAATGGAGGGTGTTGTTGATACCGACGGAGTAGAAGTGGCCTTTCTTTTGGAGGAACTGGAACCTCCTAATGATTTTGCCACTTTAGTAAATTTTTTTGTGGCTTTTTTCAAAAATGAAGACATGATTGATAATAATTGCGTAATTAAAGAATTAAGTAGAGAGAGTAAGTAGAGAGAGTAGGAGAAGAGATGAGTTGTGAATGAAAATGATTGAAAGTGATGAGTATATATAGAGTAAAGTGCAACGGCTATAAAACGGTAACAAACGGCTAGTTTTGGCGAACCGGTTCCATGGAACCTGTGGGCCGGTTCAACCGGACCGGTTCCGGTTCCGGTTCCAGAACCGGTTCCATGGAACCGTTGAGCCGGTTCAACCGGACCGGTTCCGGTTCCGGTTCCAGAACCGGTTCCATGGAACCGTTGCACCGGTTCTCCCGGACCGGTTCCGGTTCCAAACCGCGGGTTTTTTTACCCGGTTCACGACGGTTTTTTCCGGCGGTTTCACGGTTTCGCGGTTCGGGGCGGTTCGGAACCTGTCGCAAACGGTTCCGGTTCCGGATCCGGTTCCAAGCGGTTCGGGACCGGTTCGGTTCCGGGTAACCCGCCCCGTGGCCATGCCTAATTATAAGTATCATACATCCTCCCCACTACCATTCAGTTATTGTTATTAGAGTACCCTTTGCTACCCCCCAGCTCAATTTTGTTGGGATTATATTTCCCTTGGAATAGTCCTTGGACGTTATGACCAGCCTGACCACAAGCAAAATACAACCTTCTCCCTTGACAATCTATTCTATAATGTTTCCTCCCGCATTGTGTACATATCCAAGTTTCCTTCTTCTGCTGCACAAATACGTTCTGGTTCCTAACTGAGTTGTTGTTAGGTTTATAATATTCGAATTTAGGATTTCTTATCTTGGGCTTCTTTGACTGGTATACCACTTGTACCCCTATCTAACATTCTGGTAAACGGGTGATCGTTATCACCTAAACGACTCTTGCAAGAACTAAATAGGATGGGGGGCTCGAGGCCGATCCTTAAAGCATATACCTGGAATCAAGCTCTAGGGTTTTCACAGAAAGCCAGATACATAGTATACGTTGTCTGATTCCCAAAATGACGAACATTTATAATGTCTAATACTTTATACAAAACTTTGAGTGAAACATGCTTTTGTAATCTCACTAAATACAATGTTAACATACTTTATTTATTAAATAAATTTCCAAAACATCGTTAATTTTATTAAGATCATTTTACAAAATAATAATTTTATTACATAAACAAAGCAATCAATAATTATTTAAAATATCAATTGACTCATCATCAACAATACATGTAAGAGCTTGAGTTACATACATATTTATATATACATACATACATATATATATATATATATATATATATATATATATATATATATATATATATATATATATATATATATTTATACATATATATATATATATATATATATATATATATACATATATATATATATACATATATATATATATACATATATATATATATATATATATATATATATATATATATATATATATATATATATATATATATATATATATATATATATATATATATATATATATATATATATATATATATATATATATATATATATATATATATATATATATATATATATATATATATATATATATATATATATATATATATATATATATATATATATATATATATATATATATATATATATATATATATATATATATATATATATATATATATATATATATATATATATATATATATATATATATATATATATATATATATATATATATATATATATATATATATATATATATATATATATATATATATATATATATATATATATATATATATATATATATATATAATATATATATATATATATATATATATATATATATATATATATATATATATATATATATATATATATATATATATATATATATATATATATATATATATATATATATATATATATATATAATATACATATATATATATATATATATATATATATATATATATATATATATATATATAT
>NC_080052.1:11901165-11968665 GCF_026212465.1 Amaranthus tricolor
TGAACCTTGAAGTTCACTAAAATATACAAAAGTCGAGAACTCAAACCGATCGTGTATCGCTCTAAAACGGATTACCAAGACGGAGTTTGTGGGTTTAGGAGTATGATTCTGGTACAAAAGAAGAGAATGCCTGACCAAGGACATAGCAAGGGAATGATAAATGCAGCTTCCCGAAAAGATCTAATTGAGACAACAATAAACCCGCGTAAAGATATTCAGTTAGCTTTACTTCCTGTAAGAGTCGACAAGTTGGTATACATTGCGATTATGCTAGCAAATAGCGCGGCTATTATAAGCATTACTGCTACCACTTTTTCCCATACCGAAGATATCCCATGTATATCCCTGTCATTAATTACAAGCAAAAAAGCCCAAATTGGAAACAAAATTTTGTATGTAAGGAGAACTCAAACTAAATTCCAATTGTAACTTGGAGATGTGATTGATGTGAATTGGATTAACTATTTGGTCAAGAGATCGACAATATTGATCCCGTGCCAGAGATAAAGTGAGGATGAACAACATATAATCTAGTGAACTAGTCTCACCTATTAACAAGATTATGCAGGTGCGCAAAATAGACTTGAAGAACCGATTTTAACCTGACAATTTATGTGTGGTCACTCTTTCCTCTACCCAATGGCGAATTTACAACACTTTCTATATTTTAGTGACTTGAGAAAAAAGAACATTGGCGTAAGAAAGGGTGAATGGCAATTATAATGTTCTAATTGTTAGAGTATATAACGTCTTTTGGGGCTTCAACTATCAGCTTAAGCTTTTGGTTGAGTTGGTTTCTTGACATGGTAGCAGAGTTTCCTCTTGAATTGAGCCCAAATTAAACGTGACCTATTATTTTCAGATGGAGAGAATAACAAGTATCCATTCGGGAATATAAGAGTTCCGCAAAAACATACCTCAATACAATCATTGATGGAAATATGAGCATGAGGCAAATAATCGTTGTTGAACCCAAGATTTGAAAGCAACACCATATGCTCGGTATGGCAATTGCAACAACATAGGCAAGGATGAGTAGTATAGCCGTGAGGCACATAAATCGTGTCTTGTCTTCGGCTAAATCTAGCTTGCCGGGATAAATGAGTTCATTTATATTAGCTCTTAGGCAGTAATTTAACATAGGAAACACCAGCATCAGGTGAAATGCATAGCTTAACCGAACAATGACATTGATTACTGAAGCGATCACAGTATCATGACTAATCTGGTCAAAGTTCACGAGCATATCAGCGTTAACAGAATCCCCAAATAATAGATAACCGAAGAAGCCGATAGAGAAATAAAAGACAGCACATATCAAAAGGGATATCCTGATAGCCAATCTCATGTCTGATGGTTCCCCAAGCTCGGCCCTGATCGGATGAACTGCAAAATCACGTAAAATTGATTTATAACGGTGATGAAAACACTTCCATAAGCAAAACATGTTTTTTTGTAAAAATTACAAAGGCTATAAATTGTTCTCAAAAACACATACGAGCACACCATCAAGTTCTCCGAAGTCATCTATCACATTTACCATTTTCTTTGATTTACTCTTATGATGTAAACATGATGAAATCGAGTCTTAGGAAAAGGGGCTTAGATCCCTATACTAATAAATGTCCCTTAGTTTGATGGACAAAGACAAGAGTTCTTTACGTTCAGATTATAATAGATTATGTTGGAATGACTCATCAAATCATGTGTACTTCTATTTATCATTTATGTGAGGTTGTAAATAATTATTTAAGGACGGCTGCTACCAAGGGTTAATAGGAAACAACCTCGGTGTTATCGCTAACAAGAGTATGTTTACGTACATCCGACCTCTCTAAATCCCTCCTTGGTGGGAGTCACTTAATGAAATTGATATATTGAAAAATTCCCTTTTTAATAACAAAACAAAAAAATTAACAAAAAAGGTGAACATTCTTTTTGACGCAGAATAAGCACCCGGTAAAGTAACTAAGAATAATTGAAACAGCCAGGAACATCATGATTCATGTACAAACATCCTTACCATTAACTTGAAACCCAAATGCAGTCACAAAAACTGGGATTGTTGTAAACAGACTATGGATGACTCCTTTATCAGAAAAATCCGGCATTAGCCTCAGGTTTTGTGTCTTTCCTTCAAATAATGCTTTTATCGCCATGAATGATGATATGACAATAAACACAGCAGCAAGAAGTATGGCAAGCAATGAAGTGTACCTAAGTGAATCTGAATCGGGAAAAAAAAAAAGACTAGGTAAGAATTGAAAGAAAAAACAACACAAATCCATAAAATGTTCACTCGCGTAAGATATTGAAACTAGTGAAGCATAATTTGCTAGCTAAATCGCCTTTTGAATTCGCAATTTGCTAAAAATGACTCAAAAATAGCCAAAAAGCTACCTAATTTGCTTTTTCCGATTTGGATTCGCGAGGCAATTAGCGAATCATGTGACACTGAATGAAACCATTGCATAGATATAAACTACAGGGGAATTTCAGTATCAATCTGATCAATGATGAAGAACCTTGGAAATACTAACCTACACGACGAAATAACACCAACGGGAGGATAACAAGAAGAACAACTAAGAGAATAGCAAAGGCGCGTGAAGTCCACCAATAAAAACCGAACCATTCCTGTAGTAAACCAGTGTGTATGGCATCCCCAGATTCAGTTCCCGAAAGTACGTCACCTAAAAAAACAACATATTATTTAGAAGTCCATCACACGTAAAATGAGAGTCGAGAAACTAAAGGGACTTTGGCAATACTTGGACAAAGCAAGATAAAATGGTTAAGTGTTCTCAACATTCCATGAAAACTTCTCATATGTTAAGTCCAAAATGAAGTTCCAAGTTTTCACACGCATGTCGGAACATTGAAGATACACCAAAAGCAATTAAGAGTCCGAGTACCAAAGAAGTATTGTAGGAAAAAGTTTCATTTGTATATTTTAGGTGATGACAAGTTTTTTGGCTACGACCATAAAAAAGAAAATAGTAGATAATAAGCGTTCTAAGATGGTGAAATAGCCAATCACTACAAATCAGTTCAAGATTTCATGGCAGAATATAGTGCAAAAACAAGAATGCATCACCGTATCGCAACTTATAAAGATTTTTGACCATAAAATCATCTATATTGACCGTGATATCCGTTTCACAATCCTTACCGCCACCGTGACCGAAACCGTATTTTTGCACTACCCGGCGTATTTGGATTAATGATCTCTTTAATACTTACAAGTTCACACTCCACACTATTAGCATCTAAAATTCTATCTTTCCTTTTAAACACTATGTAGTCCCCAGAAGATTAAACTCTTAAAAAATAGAGATCAATGATGTGTGCCTCTAGCTCAACTAGCCACATGTTCCATAAGTTCATAACAAAAAAAGATTAAGATCGTAGTACCATCACAGTCAAGTAACAATCAAACAAAGTAGGCTGTTACATATGGACCAGCTTAGACTACCAAATACTAGTGGACAAGCTGCAATGTTGTGCCCACATAGTCATCAGTAAATTAGACTAGATACTGGAAAAATGATACCTAATTTTTATTGGAAATGATGTGAACGGCCAATGGAATTGATCTATTGGTCTATATAGCTAACTCAATCATTGGATTAAGGTTTTGTCATTGTTTATAGTTGTAAGTAGTCAAAAATCACTTGGGAATATGATAGGATACCACACCTTTACAAGGGATCATTTCAAGTTCATAAAAAGTAAAGATTACTGAAGTAAACTTGTAAAAATCCTCAAAATTTGAGATTATTGCTCACCTTTTTTTGGGTATTCAAACAAGCTTCCTATCCCAACTACCACCTTTAAAATAATATATCTAGCAATCTACCATCATTATTGAAACATACTCCCTTGCTTCTAACTTCAAAGCAATTCAACCACCAAATGCAAAAAAAAAAAAATGATAATCTAAAGACTCATAAACTTTAATGTTTTTCTGTTGCAAGTAATTCAAACATTGAATAAACAAGTAAATTATGATAATAATAAAAAAAGACATTAATGATCCAATCTTTCACCAATCCGCCATAAATAATCTCATATTTGGATTTTTTTTATAACATACCATATTACTTACAAATATAAGGTAAAATTCTATTATTCACAACAAACTAAGGGTATATGTTGAATTATTTAAAAAAAATTTAAAGGTGAGATTATCCCTGATGGATGAGCAAAATATTTGATTATTAATGTCAAATTTTCAAAAAAAACTCATAATCAAAAGCTACAATTTTAAATGATAATGATTTAGCAGCACAAATGACAAAACAAAAGAAACAACCCATAAGTTGAAAAATGTACAAACTTGGATTAGTTTGACTTACCAATAATGATCAAATAGATAATAAGACACCCAAAACTTGTAATAATAATACAAATTTGCAAAGCAAGAGAACCAAGTTTACCAAAAGATTCCCCCATTAATCCACCATATGTAGTTGATCTTCCAGAATGAGTATACCTTAACATAAACTCTCCAGTAATATCACCTATAAGTGCAATTACAAGAATAATTATTAGAGCTGGAAAAATACCCAAAACCTTAAAAGTTGCAGGAATTGACATAATTCCAGCTCCAATCATGGTGGTTGATATGTTAAAAATTGCACTTGCAAGACTTGCCCCTTTCCTTTCTGTTGCATCTAAAGGTGATTTTATTCCCTGCAACAAAGGAATTACTACTTCTGTATCCCTCTCTTCTTTATCCATTCTTTTTTTTCCTAAATAATGAAATTGGGCTGATTTTGTTGTTTTTGGAATGGGTTTTTGTTGGTTGAAAAGGTGTGATGCTGTCAACTTTTTATAAATTTTTGAAATACTTAAGCAAAAAAAATAATTAATTAAATACACTAAGTTCTAAACTTATTCCAATAGTAAGCGTGAAATTTTCAAACCTGAGGTTTGAGTCAGTTAGTAACTGCGAACAGAAAAAAATAGTTGTTCCCACTTAGTAACTGGGAACAGCTATTTTAATCTATTGCTGTTCGCAGTTAGTAACTGCGAACATGTCAAAACAGGTCAAATAGCTGTTCGCATTTAGTAAATGCGAACAGCTATTTTGTCTTTTTTGACTTGTTCGCAGTTAGTAACTGCGAACAGCCCCAAACCTTAGGTTTGGGAATTTCACGCTTACTTTTGGAATGAGTTTAAAACTTAGTTTATTTAATTAATTTTTTTTCTTAAGTATTTCAAATTTTCCCTTTTTATTTTATATCACAAATCTTAAGCGTTGGATCGGCCTGCTATTATTAATAAAAAAAAATAACTATCAAAAAAATGCGCGCTGTATAATTTATTTGAAGTTGGTGTTATAATCTATTAAAGTTGGTATTTTAACCTATTAGAGTATATATTAAAGTTGGTATCTCCAAATAGGTTCTAATACCAACTTTAATAGGTTTAACACCAATTCCAAATACCGATTTTAATAGTTTATAATACCAACTTCAATAGGTTATAACACCAACTTTAATAGATTATAACACCAACTTCAAATAGGGTCAAATGCACGCATCAGTTTTTATATTTTTCTCTTTTTCTATAATTGTTGGGCCTGGGTCTGGAGAGCCGTTTCTTATAAAGATGGTCTCTCAGGAGAGGCGCTATTATTTTATGGTCCTTGTTATCTTTGTTTTCGTAAGGAATATATATTAAAATTAAAAAAAAAAAAAATTTTAAATGTTTGATATTATTTTATTAAATTATGAATTTAATGGAAAAAAAAGTGAGGACTTTGAAAACTATTTAAATAATATTAGTGAAAATATATAGAACCATAAATATTAAGAGTATTAAAATATACTTCTATTTTCAGGTGATCCTCTTATTTTCTTAATTTTAAAAATACCCAAATTGCACATGGCTCTACTATTTTATTTGGTCCCCTTATTTTTTTTTTAATATTTGTGCCTAAATTAAAGGTGACAACTAAATTGAATTAGAGACAATACTAAAATAAGTATAGACAAGGTTAATATTGTCCAAAATTTATAATATTAATAAAAAAAATATTTAATAAAAACAACAATTGAAAAAACTAATAAAAGAATGTTTGGCACAAGGAAATGAGACTTGTGAGACTTTAAGATTAGACTTTAAAGATAAAAAAAAAGTCTCATGTTTTTTAGAATGTTAGGGACTTGAAAAAAAAAATGAAAATTAAAGTCTCAACTAAAACATCCATCTTTTCCAAAGAATTTTTTTAGAGACTTTTTTCTTTTTTTAGTCTCATTTTCTAATTCTATTTTCTTTAAACAAACAAGAACTTTGACTTTTTTTAGACAAAGTCACATTCCTTCCCTTAAATCCCACGTGCCAAGCATCCCCCGGAAATATTTTATAACAAATATAAAAAACTTTAATAAAAGAAAAAAAGGACTTTATAAGAATAAGAAATGGAACAAAAAAATCAAGAATGATGGAGAAGGTTGGCATTTGATTTGGCTATCAATCAAGATGTTGAAAGCACACAAAAGGATAAACGACAAAAGGTACACCTACTGGGTCTACATAATTTGTTGCTAGAGTCTCGAATGGTCTTAGATTTGAGCGTAAGTAGACCTGAAAATTTTAATCATGTAGTATTTGCAAATTTGACACCAAGTTAATTTGATCGAGTCTTAATAAATCATCGATAAATGTATTTGCACATCCCACTCAATTAACTTAAAAAAACATTCATTTTTCATTTTATTTTATGTCAGACTTCTAATAGACTTGCCTCGTGTTGGCTCTTAAGGTTTTGATGATGACTTTACTTTTAAATAAACAAACATATTTTAAAGAGATTGTTTTGAAGGTAAATATCTGATTGTGTTAATCGTTGATGAAGCCTATGACTTGGTTTGTGGAAGTTGTACGTGTCTTGAACATCCAAGAAATTGGACAATCGCTTTGGAAGTCAGCTTACTGTTCCTAGAGTTAATGTTCTGACGAAAGTTGTAGATGGAGACTGTACATTGTTCCCCACGATACAGGTCTGGAGAATACATTGGCTGGAAGTTACGAAAATTATGTTTTCTGTTTTTAGTTAATGTAAAAGATTAAAAGTTTAATTAATTGCTTAATTAAATTAATTTATTAATTGGCAAAAAGTCTTTTTAACTGCCTAAAGTATGGAGAAGAATTATTCTTCATTTTGAATAAGTCTCCTTTTAAATTTGGACGGCTAAAATAAGATCTCCTATTTTTTAGGATCTTGTGTTTTTAACTCCTATGCTATTTTTAGCTTAAGGAAACTGATTTTATCTTTGAGCAAATGACAGCCGGTCATTCATTTTTTTTTTGGCAAATCCACTATCCTCTTATTTTGAGAACGTGGATGATAGTGGGAGGTATGTCTAAGGTAACTGCTGTCTGTTCCCACTATAAATAGGAGGGACTTTGCTCAAACCGATATCCATCCAAGAGAGTGTCCATTAAAGGGAGTTCATTTAAGAAAAATATTTTCAGTTTTTAAATGCCAATTAATTTATTATATTTTTCTTAAGTAATTATTTTGATTTTTAATCTCTTGAAAATTGGCCTTGTAAGGGTTAATAAGTGATTTGTTGTAATTAGACTCATGAGAAGTCTAAGGGAATAGAGAAGTGAAACGTGAGAAGAGAAAGAGAAGGAGAAAGTAGAGAAAGAGAATTAGGCCTAGAGTAGAGAAACTTCAAGTGAAGCAAACTGTTTTATGTAATTGTATTTAATTGCCTAAAACATAGTGATAATTTTGAAATCCCGGGGGGTCGTGGTTTTCCTTCTTATTAGGCCAAGAAGGTTTCCACGTAAAATCTTTGTCTCCTTTTTATCTTTTGCTTTTTAAGTTTAAGCTTTATTTTATTTGTTAAATTTCACAAATTAGAAGAAAAACAAAGTAAAGCTAGATACACAACAATTCACCCCCCCTCTTGTTGCATTCGACCATCTTCGTGTATTTCAACAATTGGTATCAAAGCCCTGTTCCTCATTTAATCAGGAAACCCTTAGAGCAGTATCCTGTTCCCTGGCAAGATGTTGAAGATGAACGAACGCATGGAAGAAGGGTACTCTACGCAAAGGCCACCTATGTTCGATGGGAAATTCTATACCTACTGGAAAAATAGGATGGAAATTTTTATAAAGGCCGAAAATTACCAGGTATGGAGAGTAATTGAAATAGGAGATTTCGATGTAACGACCATCAACTCCAACAATGAATCAATTCCAAAACCAATCACTGAATATGAAAAGGAAGACTTTCAAAAGATGGAGATGAACGCTCTTGCGATCAAGCTGCTTCACTGTGGTCTCGGGCCAAATGAACATAATCGTATCATGGGTTGTAAAACGGCAAAGCAGATTTGGGACCTGCTGGAAGTTACCCATGAAGGCACCAGTGAAGTGAAGCGCTCCAAGATTGATCTACTGATGTCCAGATATGAAAGGTTTGTTATGGAACCTAGGGAGAACATTCAAGAGATGTTCACCAGGTTCACAAATATCACGAACGAATTAGTCTCTCTTGGTAAGATCATTCCCATTGATGAACAAGTCAGGAAAATACTGAGAAGTCTTCCACAAGATGAGCGCTGGAGAGCTAAGGTCACAGCCATTCAGGAGTCCAAAGATTTCACCAAGTTCAACTTGGAGAAGCTGGCTGGTTCACTCATGACACACGAACTGCATTTGGGAACAGCTAACAGTTCCCGAAATAAAGGACTGGCTATGGCAGCGGATGATAGTGAAGAATCAGAACCTGGTGAAGAGGAAGCTGCTATGTTGGCACGTAAATTCAAAAAATTCTTCAGAAACAGCAGATATAGAAACCAAAGAAATAATAAGGAAAGAGGAACTGCTAACATGAAGACAAATTTTGAATGCCACAAATGTGGAAGTACTGATCACTTCATCAAGGATTGCCCTCTATGGAAGAATGAGAAGGGCAAAGGGAAGACAAGGGAAGCTAGAAGAATGCCAAAGAAGGGAAACTTCAGAACATATTTTCGTAAAGCAATGATCGCAGCTTGGGGTGACACTGAAAGCGAAGCTGAAACTGAAGTTCCAGTAGAGGAAGAAACTGCAAATTTGTGTCTCATGGTATCTCATGAAGAGACTAAAGAAAGAGAGGTAATGTCTTCTAGCTCTTCTCCTAAACATCTATTCAGTTTAAGTAAGGATAAATTAATTAAGTTATTTTGGGAAACACAAGAGAAGTTTGAAGAAAAAACAGCTAAGTGTCTCCAAATTGAGAAAAACCTTAAGTCAAGCAAAGATCACATCTCATACTTAAATACTTTTAGGATCGATGTGCAAAGTAGATTTTTTGATTTGTTAGATAAGAATGTTATTTTGAAAAAGCAATTGGAGAAAATAAAGCAGGAATTCATCATTATTAACATTGAAAAGAATCAAAACAAATTGCTAGAATTAAAAAGGGTTGAAAATGATAAATCCACTCATGTGTTTAGCACGAAATTTCAAGAAATGAAATTAAAATTCGAATGATGTGAAAGAGAAAATAAGTATCTAAAAGATCAACTTAATTTAAAAGGAAAAGGGAAAATCAATGAAGTTCCCAAATGGATTCTAAATGCTAAACCAAAGAGTAAAGAAGGTCTAGGTTATGTTAAACATGATAAAAAGAAAAAGGTCTATGTTGATCTCCCTAGTAGTAAAATCTGTTCCTTTTGTGGCAAAATTGGACACCTGAAAAATCAATGTGTAAAAAGGGAACAGCATATCAAAGCAAATAAAAATTATGTCGAACGCATATGGATCAACAAATGTGATTCAAGTATTATCGACAGGGAACCCAAGGATGACTGGGTTCCTGAACTTAACCATTAATTTGCTTTGCAGGTCCTAGTGAGGGGGAACAACTCATGGTATCTCGACAGTGGGTGTTCCAAGCACATGACGGGTGACAAATCTAAATTTCTCTCACTTGAAGCTTATGATGGGGGAACAGTAACCTTCGGTGATAATATGAAGGGTGAGATAATCGCCAAAGAAAAAGTTGGAAGGTCAAGTTCCCATGCCATTGACAATGTATTTTTAGTCGAGAATTTAAAACACAATCTTTTAAGTATTTCTCAAATTTGTGACAAAGGTAACTCTGTTAAGTTTACTTCTGAATGATGCATAATTTCTAGGAACAACACAGGAGACCATGTGCTTGAGGGAATCAGGAAAGGGAACACTTATGTTGTGGACCTGGACACTGTTCCCAAAACCAGTCTAACGTGTTTAAGCGTTATAGAAGAAGACCCACTGCTTTGGCACAAGCGTCTAGGTCATGCAAGCTATTCATTGATTAATACTTTAAGATCAAAAGACCTAGTAAGAGGATTACCAGAAATAAAATTCCTCAAAAATGAAATTTGTGATCCTTGTGCTAAAAGAAAACATGTGCGGTCATCCTTTAAATCAAAGTATCTGGTGACTACCTCTAGACCATTAGAATTAATTCATATGGATCTATGTGGACCTATGAGAACACAAAGTTGTAGTGGCAAAATATATGTGTTTCTCATAGTTGATGACTATAGTAGATTTACCTGGACTATATTTTTAGTAAGCAAAGATGAAGCTTTTGATGAGTTTGTTTCTTTTGCTAACAAAACACAAAAATCTACCAACAATCTAATTGTTCACATAAGATTAGATCATGGCAAAGAATTTGAAAATTCAAACTTTATGAATTATTGCAATGAACATGGTATAAATCACAATTTTTCTACTCTTAGAACACCACAACAAAATGGAGTGGTAGAAAGAAAAAATAGAACCCTAGAAGAAATGGCTAGAACTATGTTGATTGCCAGTGGTCTACCTAGAAATTTTTGGGCCGAAGCCGTCAATATTGCATGCTATATCTTGAACCGTGTGTTAATTAGACCAATCACTTCTAAAACACCCTATGAATTGCTTAAAGGTGTTAAACCAAATATTTCCTATTTTCTTGTGTTTGGATGCAAATGTTTTGTTCATGCAAATGGAAAACGAAATATAGGTAAATTTGATGAAAGAAGTGATGAAGTAGTATTTCTCGGTTATTCATCACATAGCAAAGCTTACAGAGTTTATAATAAGAGAACAATGTGCGTGGAGGAATCCGTTCACATAATCTTTAATGAAACTAACTTTTCAACAAGTGAACAGGAAATAAACAATATCAAAATAGGTCTTGCAAATCTAGAAGATGTTGATGAAGGAGTTAAAGTGCAAGATCAAGGAACAGCAGGTGAACAGCCAATACAAGAAGTTGCAGGAGAAACTGACCAAGTCCAGAAACTGCCAGCACAAAAGGACCAGCAGACTGTTCCCAATCCAGCTGTTCCCGCAGATGACCAAAATGATCCAGCAGCTGAACAAAATGCCAATCAAGATGTTGAACAAGAACATGCTACTGTTCCCTCAAGAGAATTTGTGCCCAAACCTTGGAAATATCAAAGTTATCATCCTCTTGACCTGATTATAAGTGATATGAATAAGGGAACACAAACCAGATCCCAACTGAGAAACTTTTGTGCACATTTTGCGTTCTTATCATCACTTGAACCCAAAAATCACGAAGAAGCTCTAAAAGATTCCAAATGGATAGTAGCCATGCAAGATGAATTAAATGAATTTGAAAGAAATAAAGTATGGCACTTAGAACCCAAACCAAAAGGCAAAAAGGTAATTGATTTGAAATGGGTATTTCGGAACAAATTAGATGAGTATGGAATAATTGTAAGAAACAAAGCAAGACTCGTGGTCAAAGGGTACAATCAACAAGAAGGTATTGATTATACTGAGACATTTGCTCCGGTTGCAAGGTTAGAGGCTATTAGAATTTTAATTTCTTTTGCTGCTTTTATGAACTTTAAGTTATATCAAATGGATGTGAAATGTGCTTTCTTAAATGGTTTTCTTGATGAAGAAGTGTTTGTTGAACAACCTCTTGGCTTTGAAAATACCTCTTGTCCTGATCATGTCTACAAGCTTGATAAAGCTCTTTATGGCTTGAAATAAGCTCCTAGGCAATGGCGTGAAAGACTATCAAAGTTTTTGATTCAAAATAACTTTGTAAGAGGAAAAATAGATAAAACCTTATTCTTTAAGAATAAAGGTTATGATATTTTAGTTGTTCAAATCTATGTTGATGATATTATTTTTGGTGCTACCAATGATTTGTTATGTAAAGAATTTGCCAACCTTACGGGTACAGAATTTGAAATGAGCATGATGGGGGAATTAAATTTCTTTCTTGGTTTGCAAATTAAACAAACTGAAAATGGTAATTTTGTTCATCAACAAAAATACATCAAAGAACTTCTTAAGAAGTATGGGCTAAACAACGCTAAAACCAACCATACACCAATGGCTACAAATGTTAGATTAGATGAAGACCTAAAAGGAACTAACGTAGATCAAACAATGTATCGAGGCATGATAGGTTCCTTATTATATCTAACTGCAAGTAGACCCGATATTTCATTTAGTGTTGCTTTATGTGCTAGATTTCAGTCCAACCCCAAAGAATCACATCTCACAGCAGTAAAATGGATTTTAAGATATTTGAAGGGAACAGACGACTTGTCCCTATTTTATCCTAAAAGTGATGTTTATGATTTAAAAGGCTTTAGTGATGCAGATTATGTAGGTGATCTAGTTAATAGAAAAAGCACGTTAGGTATGGTACAATTTCTTGGCTCATGTTTAGTTTCATGGAGTTCCAAGAAACAAAACACGGTTGCGTTATCCACAGCCGAAGCTGAATACGTAGTAGCAGCAGCTTGCTGTTCCCAAATGCTTTGGATAAAACAGCAACTAAGAGATTTTGGTATTAAAATTGAATGCATTCCTATTTATTGTGATAATACCAGTGCCATATGTATATCTAAAGATCCAGTACATCACTCACGAGCTAAACACATACATATCAGACATCATTTTCTTAAGGATAATGTAGAAAACAAAAATATTGTATTAAAGCATGTTAATACAAATGAACAAGTTGCAGATATTCTGACCAAACCGCTTCCAAGGGAACAATATGAAAAGATGAGATTGGAACTTGGTATGATCAAGCTCCACTAAAGTTGATTGCATAAAATTCCCAATGAAGCATCATGAGAATGAAAAAGGTCAGGAATCAACCTCAATATTTTGATTGAGAATCAATTATTGCATGGATCAGGTAAACACTTAATAAAGCTTGTACTATGAATGTCTTCTCGTCTGCATATTGTTAATTTGATCAGACCAAAGCAGTATGTTCTTTATTTTCTTCATATAATATTTCATAATATCATAATTCATAATTTTTATAACTTAATATCATCTTATTTTGTTTTCATTTTTTTTAATTCATATTTCATATCTTTATAATAAATAGTCAACATAAATCAATAAAATGGGAAACGGTTATCTTCTCTCAAGTAATGAAAATGGCAATAAAGAGATGGGACTTAAGGTAACCGTCATTTCAATCATTTAAAAGCCTTCCCTTTACGTCATAACACGCATCAACACTCTTCTTCAAGAAACCGTCCTTCTCCTCTCTCTCAAGTCTTTCAAAATTCAAAAATGAAAACCCCAAAATCCTCTAAATCCAGCAAGAGAACTCCCAAATCCCCTACACAAAACCAGCCAAAACCACTGAGGGTAGTTCTTCCTCCACCATTACTGGATGTTGCACCACCCACAACCACAGAAACCACACAAGAATCACCCAAACAATCTACTAAACCTACCGGTACCAAACGCAAGATCTCATCACCAAAAGGTGGTTCATCTTCCAAAGTAGTCAAACGTTCGAAGCAGAGTGACCCCAATAGTGCTGAAGAAATATCAAAGGAAATGTCTGTTGGTTTCGGACTAGACAAATACTGGTATGACTCTGTCCATTTCCCTCAACTGCATGACATTCTGCAATATCAAGAATGGGAAGTTTTGATGTCAAAGTTTAGTTGCAATTCCATTTTTCCAAATATTATGCGAGAATTTATTTCAAATTTCTCAAATGATTGTGGAGTATGTTCTAGTACTGTCAAGAACATTAAAATAGAATTTAATAGTGCATTGCTGGGGGAATGGTTCAATGTTCCAAATGTTGGGTTTGATACATACTGTGTTGGTTCAAAAATAGTATTTTCTAGGATAAATGAAAAAACAATCTTAAAATTTTTAGGAGTTGAAAGAAAAGGGAAAATTAGCCATAACATTTTGAATCCTCTGCATAAATTACTGTACAATATTGCACGTAGATTTATTTTGCCAAGAAACTCCAAACGAAGTGAAGTAAGTTTACGTGATGCTACATTGATCTATTGCATGGCTAACCATATAAAGATAAATTTTCCATCTTTGATGATTTCTCATTTGTCCCATTGTATTGAAAGGAAGAATTTTGTTGGATATGGAGGGTTGCTGACTTGGATTTTCAGAAGATTTGATGTCCCATTGGAAGGGTTGGAGTTCCCAATGGGACCCAATATGAAAATAGGTGCAAAATGTTTGCAAAATTTGCATCTCAAATTAAACGAAGAAGGGGTGTTAATACACAAATCAGAGGAAG
This sequence comes from Amaranthus tricolor, assembly GCF_026212465.1. NCBI lineage: Eukaryota > Viridiplantae > Streptophyta > Magnoliopsida > Caryophyllales > Amaranthaceae > Amaranthus > Amaranthus tricolor. Next base: position 11,915,729 of record NC_080052.1, read on the forward strand.
TTATTGATGTAGAATCTGATGAGTAAGTAATTGAAGAAGAAGAAGAGTTGAGGGAGGAAGAAATAGAAGAAAAAGAGGGAGAAAAAGAAGAAGAAAAAGTAAAAGAAATAGAAAAGGAACAAGAGCTGGTTCCCACTGAAACAGATAAAGAAGGGGATGCAAGTAAGGGGGAAACTGCAGAACAGTAGGGAGTATTAGGAGAAGATGTGGATCACAATCTCTGTCATGATTCTAGTGATGAAGAGACTGTGATTGCATTAAGGAAGAAGGCTAAAGCTGTTCAAAGGAAGAGTAGTAGGCTTGCTTCAAAACGAAAGGCTGCAATGGTTGATGATACCACAATTAAAACCATGCCTGAGCCTACATCAAATGAACCTCTCTCTCCCAAGCCAACCACTCCACTACCACATCAAACTCCATCACCACCACCATCACCTATTCACTCTACACCACCACCATTTCCATCATCACCTGGTACTGGTTGTGCTATTCCTAATCCTATTCCTGAAGCTTCTTCACATTCTGTTCTTTCTAAACTCAATGACCTACAGTCTCAGTTCAGTGCTTTTCAAGATGAAGTTCGTGTCTCACTCGCTTCAATAGTTGATCAACTTACCATGATGGAGGATCGTCTTGGTGCAAAGTTGGATACTGTAGATGTGCAGACCGAATATATAAATGAAGAAGAGACTGCCCCTTGATCCCTCTCCCTATGTTTTTTTAGATTTGTTGGCTGTCACATTTGATAAACAATTTCACTCTTTGTTTTGTACCATCTGAGGTTCAATGTTGTAATGTTGAACAACTGCTGACTTTCTTTCTTTTGCTTTTATCTGTGGTCTGTGATAACTATCTATATGCAGATTTGATTACTGTTCATGGTGCTTACTTTCATTATTGTTTCTTGCTTTCATCACTGACAAATCTACATGGTTTGTGCTGAGGTTTGATAGTTTCTATCTTGTTTTTGATTGATGACAAAAGGGGGAAGAGAATGCACAAACTTAAGAGGAGCTGTGTGAATTGACAGTTACATATCTCAATTGATTCATATTGATTCAATTATGGAAGATAATGTGTTGTGTGCAAGGATCATGCTGCTAATTATGTTTATGCTAAATTTATCATCTGTGTTGTTTTTGGTAAATTGTTTTGGTTTAACTGTTTTAAAGTTGTTTCTTTTAAAAATACTTAACTGTTTTAGTTTATTTTAGGTTATTTTATTTTGGTTTGTTTTAGTTTAATTATTTAAACAATTTAATATTATGTTTTTAAAGTAAGTTGGTATATGCATGCTTGGTAAATTATATTTTAATGAGTTGATTTACTAAGTGATTTAGAGTTGCTTTAATCTCTAGTATGCTCTGAGAAATTTGTTTTACTCTAGTATACTTAAGTTTGTTTATAAAGTTTGTCATCATCAAAAAGGGGGAATTTGTTGGCTCTTAAGGTTTTGATGATGACTTCACTTTTAAATAAACAAACATATTTTAAAGAGATTGTTTTGAAGGTAAATATCCGATTGTGTTAATCGTTGATGAAGCCTATGACTTGGTTCGTGGAAGCTGTACGTGTCTTGAACATCCAAGAAATTGGACAATTGCTTTGGAAGTCAGCTTACTGTTCCTAGAGTTAATGTTCTGACGAAAGTTGTAGATGGAGACTGTACATTGTTCCCCACGATACAGGTCTGGAGAATACATTGGCTGGAAGTTATGAAAATTATGTTTTCTGTTTTTAGTTAATGTAAAAGATTAAAAGTTTAATTAATTGCTTAATTAAATTAATTTATTAATTGGCAAAAAGTCTTTTTAACTGCCTAAAATATGGAGAAGACTTATTCTTCATTTTGAATAAGTCTCCGTTTAAATTTGGACGGCTAAAATAAGATCTCAAATTTTTTAGGATCTTATGTTTTTAACTCCTATGCTATTTTTAGCTTAAGGAAACTGATTTTATCTTTGAGCAAATGACAGCCGGTCATTCAGTTTTTTTTTGGCAAATCCACTATCCTCTTATTTTGAGAACGTGGATGATAGTGGGAGGTATGTCTAAGGTAACTGCTGTCTGTTCCCACTATAAATAAGAGGGACTTTGCTCAAACCGATATCCATCCAAGAGAGTGTCCATTAAAGGGAGTTCATTTAAGAAAAATATTTTCAGTTTTTAAATGCCAATTAATTTATTATATTTTTATTAAGTAATTATTTTGATTTTTAATCTCTTGAGAATTGGCCTTGTAAGGGTTAATGAGTGATTTGTTGTAATTAGATTCATGAGAAGTCTAAGGGAATAGAAAAGTGAAACATGAGAAAAGAAAGAGAAGGAGAAAGTAGAGAAAGAGAATTAGGCCTAGAGTAGAGAAGCTTCAAGTGAAGCAAATTTTATGTAATTGTATTTAATTGCCTAAAACATAGTGATAATTTTGAAATCCCGGGGGGTCGTGGTTTTCCTTCTTATTAGGCCAAGAAGGTTTCCACGTAAAATCTTTGTCTCCTTTTTATCTTTTGCTTTTTAAGTTTAAGCTTTATTTTGTTTGTTAAAATTCCACAAATTAGAAGAAAAACAAAGTAAAGCTAGATACACAACAATTCACCCCCCTCTTGTTGCATTCGACCATCTTCGTGTATTTCAACACCTCGTTTTTTATAATATGATCTTACTACTTTTACTTTTCACATTCTCTTTTATCTCTAAAAGTAGTATATTTGTAAAATGATAATTGACTGAAGTTGTTGGCCGATACAACTTAATTACTATAAATATTTGTCGATAAGCAATTGTTTAAGGCTCAATGTTAATTGTTCAAGGCAATAGTTATGGAGGTGCTCCATCAATTCGTTGTTGGATATTAATTGTTTAATAAAAAACTAATAAAAAGTTAAAATTCAAAAATCAATAAAAAAGACTAATTATTAAAACTTAGAGAGATAAAGAGGAAGCAAAATGAGCAAAAGTTATAATATAGAAAGATTTTTACTCATTGGTGTGGTTTCTATATTGGTAAACTTCCACATTTATAGACAAGTTCTACTTACAATTACATTGAATGCATTCACATTAGAATAAATCCATTAATTACCTTTTACATTATATTTCAACACTCCCCCTTGAATGCATTCTAATTATTGAAAAGATTAAAATATTATTACAATATATCTATTTAATACTACCTCATTAAAAACCTTGTCAGTAAAACCCAATAGGATAAAAACCTTAACGAAGGGAAAAAGAGTGCAGTAAGTGTGATTCTCCCCTGAGCTCAACAAATATCTCGTAGATGATACATTCCAATTTTATGTACAAGTTGTTCGAACCTCTTTAATGGAAGGGACTCTATAAACAAATCTGCAAGATTTTTGCTTGATTGAATTTGTTTGACTTTTACTATTTTATACTTTTGGAGGTCATGTGCGAAGAAAAGTTTTGGTGCTATGTGTTTGGTTCTATCCCCTTTATGAAGTCTTCACTAACTTGTTTAATACAACTGATCTTTTCTTCATAAATTATAGTTGGAGAATTTATTATCGTATTTATCCCACATTCTTCTTTAATATGACCATTTACTGACCTTAACCAGACGCATTCTCTACTTGTTTCATAAAGGGCGACCAATTCTACATGATTTGATGTTGTAGCAGTCAGTGTCTATTTTGTGGATCTCCAAGATATTGTGGTACCTCTATATGTGAATACATATCCATTTTGTGATTTAGCCTTATGTGGATTTGATAAGTATCCAGCATCTACATATCCAACAAGAGTAGCATCTTGCTTTGATCAATAAAATATTAATACATCTTTAGTTCCTCGAAGGTAGCACAACAAATGTTTTATCTCACTCCAATGTCTCTTTGTTGGTGAATTGCTATACCTAACTCATAAATTAACAACAAAAGCAATATCAGGTCTTGGATTATTAGCTAGATACATTAGAGCTCCAATTGCGCTTAAGTATGACACTTCTGGGCTAAGAATCTCTTCATCATCTTCACAAGGTCGAAATGGATCATGTTTTGGTTTTAATGATCGCACTATCATTGGAGAGCTCAACAGGCGAGCTTTGTTCATATGAAATATTTTAGAACCTTTTCTGTAAAGTTGGATTGGTGCACAAAGATTCCACCCCTTAAGTGCTCTATTTTTAATCCAAGACAAACTTTATTTTCCCAAGATCTTTCATTTCAAATTCTTTCATCAGGTATTTTGTAGTTTTTTCAAGCTTTTTGGGAGTTCCAATGATGTTTAAATCATCAACATAAACTGCAACGTCTTGTTCAGAAGCATTTGTTTTTGAATCTTATATTTTCAAATGCATTGCATTGCATGTGAGATCTACTTCCTTCTTATTTGGGTCTACTTTCTCTCCCAAAGGATGGGAATATTGTCTCATTAAAATGACAATATGCAAATCTAGCGTTAAATAAATCACCAGTCATTGTTCTAAATATTTGATAGTTAATGGGCATACAAATCCAACATAAATCCTCATCCTTCTTTGTGGACCCTTTTTTTGTACGTCGGGGTGGTGTAATAGGGACATAAACTGCACATCCAAATATTTTCAAGTGTGATATATTTGGTTCCTAACAATGCATAAATTGCTGTGGTGAATATTAATGATAAGCACTTGGTCTCAATCTTATCAATGATGATGCATGTATTATTGCATGGCCCCACGCAAATGATGGCAATTTCAACCTCATTTATAATGGTCTTGCTATTAATTGGAGTCTTTTAATCAATGATTCAGCCATACCATTTTAAGTATGAACATGAGCTACTGGATGTTCTACGTCAATTCCAATTAACGTATAATAATCATTAAAAGTTTGAGATGTAAATTCTCCAGCATTGTCAAGCCTTATTCGCTTAATTGTATAATCTGGAAATTGATTTCTCAATCGAATGATTTGTGTAAGTAATTTCGTAAATGCCACATTTCTGGTTTGTAGGAGACTTACATGTGACCATCTTGTTGAGGCATCAATCAACACCATAAAATATCTAAATGGTCCAGAAGTAGGATTAATTAGCCCACATACATCTCCATGAATTCTTTCTAGAAACGTAAGAGTTTCAGTAGCAATTTTGTTTAAAGATGGTCTAATTATCAATTTGCCTTGTGAGGATGCAAAACATGATAAAATTCATTTGGTTGGGTAATTCTAATTTTTTTCATTGGATGCCCAATTGAATTTTCAATAATTTTTCACATTATTCCCATACCAGGATGACCCAATCGGTCATGCCATAAATTCATCATTTGTTTATTATCTAGCTTCTACTTAGACACCATGTTTATCTCAACTGGTTTTATATCAATACGATATGATCCTGATGAGTATGCTGGTAATTTTTCATGATTGTTTTTCTTGCCGCATTTTTCAGATGTGATGCATGAATATTCATTATGATTTTCGGTCATGGTTTCTAAATGATAACCATTTTAGCGTACATCTTTGAAACTTATGAGATTTTTTCGAGATTTACTTGAATATAAAGCATCATTAATTGCTAGATTTATCCCATTTGGAAGTATTATTTGAGCTGTTCCATATCCTTCTATTAGTTTGGTAGTTACAGAGATTATGGTGACATCTGCTTACACCATCTTCAACTAAGAAAAATATTGTTTGCGCTTTAGGATTGTGTGAGTTGTTCCACTGTCTAGGAGGCATTGATACTTGAACTTATTTTCAAACTGATCCATATCTTCATATTAAAAAAAAACAGATAATTAGGCTTTTTCAAACTGATCCATATCTTCATATTAAATAAATAGATTATTAGTTAAAATAAAATTTAACTAACCTTAGATAATATCAATACACAAAAAAGATTTCATATAAAAAGGAAATACAATTAAATAAGCATCATAGCATTGTTAAGAAAAATTCAAATATCTTCGTCATGTTCTTTTCATTTTCATCGCCATCCAAATAGAAGTCTGAGATCAAGTTTAGGCATTGACGTGCTTACTTTATTAAAAGAATCAACATTAGGCATTGACGTGCTTACTTTATTAAAAGAATCAACATTAGGCATTGAGATGCTTGTGTCATTAAAGTTTGCTTCTACACCTTTTCCCTTTTCTTTTAAGATTTGGGAAGGTAGATACAACTTCGCCAAATATTTTGCAGTACAACATGTACGTGCCTAATGCCCTGTCATGCCACATTTGTAACAAATACTTTCTTTTCCTTCTTGATGGCTATTTTATTGTGATATCCAACTCATTTTCCACTTCGACAATTATTATTATAATAACCATTTTGACAATTTTAGGGCAAGTGTCCTCTACCGAATCCTTGGAACTGTCTACCATGCCCATTGAAATTTTCACGACCTTGTCCTCGTCCTCTTCCTCTTCCTCGGAATATCTCCCGTCCTCTACCACGGTTATTATAATTTTCACGACCTTTACTTTCAACAGCATGTGCTTCAAGCACATGTGTTTCCGTAGAGGGTGTCTCACGGATAGCTTGAGATCCAAAAGGTCTCATATAATATTTTTCTAGACAAGATCATTATATCGTTCAGCCAGTGAGAGTACACACTCAGATCTGAATATCTTTTGAATATCAAATGGATGAAAAGTAGATTATGTGAGTTCAATCATTTCTACATCAGTCACCGGGTGGTCATAGTATTTCAACATTGATGCAATTCGATATAATGTTGAATTGTACTCACTAAGAGTTTTAAAATCAGAAAATCTTAAACTCTTCCACTCATGGCTAGCTGGTGGAAGAAGAACCCTTTTGTGGTGATCAAATCTTTCAACAAGGGAGTTCCACAATGTTTTGGGATCTTTTATGAATAAATATTCAAATTTAATGCTATCTTACATATGATGCCTCAAGAGGACTAAGGATTTGGCCTTTTCTTGATTTGTAGCTATCCTTATTTTGGTAACTTGAGTTCCATCTGTTGGATCCTTTTGTTTTACTACCAATACATTATGTTCAAGTCCTTGAGCTTCTAAGTTCATGATGGCATCTTCTTTCCATTTTAAGAATTTTTGTCCAGTTAAGTCTAATAATTGAATTATCTTTTGGTAATCTCTTCCATACTTACTAAATAGTATATAATTGTTTTGTAAGTATATGACAATGCAACAATTCTTATATTTTCGTAATAATAAACCATAAAGAAAATTATGATGTTTTAATTTCATGATATTCTCCCCCTTGGTTTATTATTATGATTTTGTTGTAGTATTAAATTTAGGAATAAATCAAGAAAAGAGAAATAATAATAATAATAATAATAATAATAATAATAATAATAATAATAATAATAATAATAATAAGCATAAATAAATAGATAAAATTAAGACAATAAATGCTAAAGAAGGTAAAAAAATAGCATATACACAATATATTAGTATAATTTATCATACAAAATGCACTAATAAACAAAAAAAAACATGACAAAGAAAATCATGCATTTTGTTTCTTCTTCAAAATAAATTACTTCTTCATAATTATTATAATTTCTAATGCTACTAGAAGCACCACCAAACCCATAATTAAAGAGATGTATAATTTGAGTTTGGCAAAATTTTAATCTTCAAATCTAAAAATATGGGAAGAGGAAGAAGATGAGTTGTTTTTATTATGGGAGTACATTGTCGGTGGAAGAAGGAAGGAAAAGGAGGATTTTTGATGTAAAGAGTAAAGTTGAAAGGATAAAAAATATGTGGTATAAAATTTGGGGTAATCTTTTTTTATAGAGGGTTATCTTAAATTGTACAATATACCGTATTATTTATGTATACTTAAAAATATACATAAAGTAAAAGGTAAATGAAAAAATGCACATAAATATAAATGCAAATACAACAAATAAAAATGCATATATAAAATATACGAGAATGAAAAAAAATAATGATAACCGTCCATTTAGACGGTAAAAGAAAAACAATTAGTCAGCCATATAAGGGGTTTAAAGAATAATAACAAAAGAAATATATAATACTAACCGTCCATTTAGGCGGTAAAAAAATAGTTAACCAGCCTTATAGGCGGTATAAAATAAAATAATAACAAAAACAATAAATTGTCCTTGCCATCCATAAAGGTGACGTATTGTCCAATAAATCATTTTATGAGTTATTTGTCTTACAACGTTTAGTACTTGTTTCTCCCTCATCATCTTTAGTTCTTTTATTACTTGATGTGGGTTTACTTTCAGTTGATGTTGTTGGAGCATTATTAGTTAGTTTTGTTGATGAATTATTTGTTGGTTGTACCGGTGGAATATTAGTTGGTGGGACTAGTGGATTACTAGTTGGTCGTAAATGTGAATTACGAGTTAGTGGTACTGGTGGAACATTAGTGTTATTAGGATTATTATGTCGGAGCTAATTTAAATCAGTCCTTGCTGGGTTTGTAGTGAAGGGTATGAAATTATGTTCAATTAAAATATAAAAATGAATTAGAAACACCTTGGATGACGATGTTAATACCGTTTGATTGTTGGTCCATTTGTGGGTACTGATGAAAAAAAATGCTTAATTAAGTTTAAAAAATATTTACCTTCTTCAATATTATTAGTAAAGTTGGTGCTGATAATGTGTTAAAACTTAGAGAGATAAAAAGGAAGTAGAATGAGTAAAAAGTTAAAAGATAAAAAGATTTTTACTCATTGGTGTGATTTCTACATTGATGAACTTTCATATAAATTTTGGCAAATTCTACCTACAATTACATTGCATTCACATTAAGATAAATTTATTAATTACCTTTCAAATTATATTTCAACACTAATCATTTTTTCTATTTAAAAAAAAATTACCTTAAAAAATAATTTATGAAACAAAATTAATCAAATACAAATTTTTAACAGCCCCAAGCCCCAAGGCCCAAGTATATACCTCGTTCATCGAATTTTTGAAAAAGCTGAGCGAAAAAAATAAAAAAATGAATTGAATAACCGAAAATTCAAACTATTCCAAAAACTGAGCGTGAAACTCCCGGACCTAAGGTTTGGGGCTGTTCGCAGTTAGTAACTGCGAACAGGTCAAAAAAGACAAAATAGCTGTTCGCAGTTACTAACTGCGAACAGCAAAAAAAAAAAAATTTTTTTTTTTTTCCAGGTCAAATAGCTGTTCGCAGTTAGTAACTGCGAACAACTATTTTGTCTTTTTGGTATTCGCAGTTAGTAACTGCGAATAGCTATTTTGTCTTTTTTGACCTCTTCGCTGTTAGTAACTGGTAGAGGTGTTCATTCGGTTGATCGGGTCGGTTTCGGACGGGTGTTATTCGGTTCGGTTGCATTTCGGATCGGTTATTTTTCGGCTGTGTGTTACAACGGGTCACACTCGGGTCGAGTCGGTTAGTCACGATTCGGTTAGAGATTGGTTATTCAAGCTATCGGTTTAGCATCAGTTCGGTGTCGGTTGAAGTTCGTGTCGAGTGTCAATCGGTCTCGGGTTGTCATCGATTACTAATTGGTTCGGTTTTTCGGGTACAGATCGGGTTCGAGCTTTATTTTTCGAGTAGTTATCGGTTACGGATAACTATTGATCGGGTCAATATCGAAATAAGTTAATAGTCAGGTTTTTAATTGATGTATGCTCATTTACTTACAAAAATTAATTACCAATTGTTTTATCAGATATAGCAGATAGGGGTGTCAAACAGGTCGAGTTGGGTCATTTGCAGGTTCGGATCATATATAAATGGGTCAATAAACCCTTAACCTGAACCTGACCCATTTAATTAATGGGTCAAAAATTGAAACCCCGAACTGATCTGTAGCAGATTGGATCAACCTGCTAATGACCCATTTAACCTACTTTTTTTTAGGTCATTTAATTCATATATTTCAGGTCATTTGACCCATTTAACCTTAATTAAAGGCTTCCTCCAAAAATAAACGTATGCCACTTAATGTAGCGAGCACACGGTATTCTTTAGTAAAAGGCGAAAGAATAGTTCGCTTTGTGCTCACGGCGTGGCTGCGTAAGTTGGTATGAGATCTATGGAAGTGATTTAAAGGATTTTTCTTTTATTAGTATCTTTCATAGCCGATGTGGGACAACTTCCTTTGTTATTGAAAGTCATCTTCAGCTGACAAATCCCTTAGCCGATGTGGGACAACTTCTTTTCTTATTGAAAGTCATCTTCAGCTGACAAATCCCTCAATACATGGTAATTGGTATTATCTTAGTTTTACGAAGTATTTGGCAAATGTTGATCCGTCTTAAATTTAATAAATGGGTTAAACAGGTTTTTTTCGGGTTTAAATATTCAACCCGAACCTAACCCATTTAATAAACAGATCAGGTCGGGTTGACCCATTTAATTAATTGGGTCAAAAATCTAAACCCAAACCCGCTAATTTCGAGTCGGTTTTAGATCAGGTTAGCAGGTCGGGTCAGCTTTTGCCAGCTCTAATAGGCAGATCAATTTATTTCAATTAGTTTATATATATATATATATATATATATATATATATATATATATATATATATATATATATATATATATATATATATATATATATATATATATATACATATATATATATATATATACATATATATATATATATATACATATATATATATATATATACATATATATATATATATATACATATATATATATATATATGTATATATATATATATATATGTATGTATATATATATATATATATGTATATATATATATATATATGTATATATATATATATATATATATATATATATATATATATATATATATATATATATATATATATATATATATATATATATATATATATATATATATATTCTGTATGCAATCTCTTCTGTATAGAATTTGTGTTCTTCCTTTTTCCGTATTATTAGAAAACTGAAATTGGACTTAATTTGTTAAAATTAGGTGAAAATTTGATTCGGATTTATAACAGTTCGATTTACAATCGGTTCGGGTTTGTATCAGTTCGGGTTAAAAACAGTTCGATTAATAATCGATCGGGTTTGTATCAGTTCGGGTTAAAAACAGTTCGATATTAATCGATTTTAGTCAGGTTACATTCGGTTACGTGCATAATTCGGGTCGGATTTGACTCGGGTCGATCACTGTTCAGTTCGGGTAACATCGGTTAAGGTTTATATGTCGGTTATAAAATTCGGTTGTAGTTCGAGTTCGATTTTGCCCTTTTCGGTTAAACGGTTCGAGTGAAGTATCGGTTCGGATAATTGCGGTTCGGTAAACCTAAAAAACTTTCGGGTCGGATTTTCGGGTCGGGTTTATTTTGAACAGCTCTAGTAACTGCGAACAGCCCCAAACCTTAGATCTGGTAGTTTCACGCTCAGTTTTTGGAATAGTTTGAATTTTCGATTATTCAATTCATTTTTTTTTTTTCGCTCAGCTTTTTCAAAAATTCTCGTTCATCTCTATTATCTATTATGTATTTCATATTCACGACTACCATATTCATCGTCGGCAAACAAAAAAGTTCGTTATTACTCCAATCTTCTTCCACTGGGAGGAAATTGGAAAACCAAATTTTATTTTTAAATAAAGGCGAGAATTAAGTTTGGAAAGAGGAAATTCTACTAATTTCATAATTTACTCTCATATTCATCGGGTTCTCCAATTGTTGGAGCAACAAATTCTATAAAGCTATAATACATTGTTCTGCGTAAGAGGTAAGCAACTGAATCATACTTTGAGTATTCTGTTTTGTTTTTCATTTTATTCTTTCTGTTTGTGTTAATTTGTTCTTGTAAATTTATTCCAATTATGTATTACTAAATTTTAATTTGAGTATACTGATAGTATATTTTGTTATCACTAGAGATTCTCACTTTCCTTGCACTTTTCAGTAGATTTTATAGAAGTCTGAGGCAACACTAAAAGACTAGAATGGAAAAGATTTCCGCTGCTTGTGCTATGAGTTGGAGCATTGAGCTCGAGATAAGCCTTCGTTCAAGAAAGCCTGGTACAGATTTATTAGTGTTACTCTAAATTCAATATTTATTTGGAGATTGTGTATAGACTATTGAGGGATTCCTGTATGTTTATTGAATGTATGCTATGTGTTTCTAAGACAAGTCATGGCTTGTTTAACGAGTAATTTCAGGATAGTTTGTCATACAAATTATTGGGTGAATACAAAGTCTATTTTGTTCACTGAAGGCAGTGCAAGATATGATTTATTGAACAGAAATTCCTTGCTTGACTTGGTTTTTTATGCATGATTACCCTTCCAGGTAAGGCTATTGGTTCAATAAACATGATTTGTCATACAGAAATTCCTTGCTTGACTTTGTCCTCTTCTTATGTTTTGGAGGTGAGGACCATGTTTGCCTCTTTTCATGCTGTTTGGTTTCTCAGATTTGTTACTTTTGTCTCATCATTTTATTATTTTTACTCTGAATTTGCATGGTAGACTATTTACTTTTCAAACAGAAATCAAATGCTATAGTGTTTTTATTTTTTATCTTGATATCACCCCTTGTGGTTATTGAGGAGGGGTAGTACAGCCACACATTTGTGTTTTCACCTGTTGAGACTTGAAAATACACCTTTTGTGCATGTTATTGGAGTTAATTTTCTCTTTTATGGTTGTGAGCAATTTTGTTGAGCACGTCTTGTGGTGGTTTCTTTTCGTTGCAGTGAGTCCCCGCTCTACTAAATCAGGAAAAAACTGATTTTATATACGTGTGTTAAGACCTTCAAATCCTAATTTTTACTGAGACCACAAAGGCAAATATTTTTTGTATCTAACATCAATATTAGAGCACTAAAATGCTCGTGTTTCTGAAGTTTGGATGTAAACGTAGCTCAGTTCAGCTATTTGACTAAGCGAACTACTGAGCATCATCGGAATGAAAGGGTTTACAAATATACTAATGTCACATTGGTTGTGGCAGTGCCAGAGTGACACCACTGGGTTCAATCCTTTTTCACTGTATGAGTTAATTTGCATCTCTGAATGTTTTTCCCGTTTGATTTTATATGGGTGTATATTATCATTCAAATGAGGAAAATATTCGGAACGGAGGGAATACACGTAGATTAAAGATTGGCTATTGAACAATTTAGTTTCTACAATCGGAACCATATTTTCGCACTATGGTTTTTGCCGCTATTACTTTTCTGTAGGAAAGATGGCAATGCATTCTTGATAGATTTAGATCTTAAATTTGTTTAAGAGAAGGTTGTGTACCTTCCAGAACCAGACTATTCCTAATATAAGATGCATACTGGGTTGCAGTTCATCTTGTAAAAGATCTTGGAACTGATTCATGGTGAAGATGCCCTATTATAGAATAGTTACTAATAGCTAAGCAACTCTAAGAATGAACTACTTTACAGTTTGTACAACAGTAGATACAACTATTTGTGTCATTTTCTGCAGCTAGCTATATGTAATGGTGCTTCTGAATGTCTGAATTTTTAGAGCAATTTGCCAGCTATATAGAATAGTTGATTTTGTTTATTAACTAATGGAGGCTGGTGGAGACTTAAATATGCTTGTTTATTGACGCAGGCTGGCGTAGAACTTGTAAGAATTACTTCAGAAGAGGATATTTTGGCCACTATGTTGGTATCTCTTGCAAAACTTTCTTCAAAAGCACCGATTTTGATTTTGGAGCAGGTAATTGATTGATGTTGTGACGACATCCTGGATGAATTAGCTAATTTTGGGACTATACTTCCTTTGCTTTTATTATTTGCCTATTGATTATCCTTAAAATGTTGAAATTTTGGTGTATATAAGCATCACCTGATCGAGGAGACCTTTTTCTTTAGGTTTCTTCTATTAATATTTCATAAACCTCCATGTTTCTCCCTAGTATTTATTCATGCATGACTCATTTCCCTGATATTATCTTGATTTATCAACTCGAAAGAGCTTATTAGGCTGCTATTTTCTTGGACTCTTTCTTTATTGGTTTTCAAAAAGCTGTCTATCTGTGCTTCATTTTGTGCGGCAATTTTGTTTTTGTAGGTATTACCTTTTGCCAATCATATATAGCATCAACCATCATTGTAGGAGTAAATCTGATCCATCATGTCAACTATCTTGTATTGAGCACTGGCATTTTGTAGGTGCATTTGAAATAATCATTATTTATATTAATGGTCTTGGTTGTTGCAAAATACAGTTAAAGATATCTCCTAAAGCTTGTTTTTACTTTAATGCTAACCTTTCTATTCCTGCCCTAGGATGCGTTTGTGATATATAGTACTAGATTGAAGTTAGATAATAAATAATGTGTGAAACATTAATCTTAGCTTCTCTTAGCAGGTAGACATGCTTAATTCATTTCTGGCTCAGAGAACAAGTTTGCGCTTACTAGCTACAGTACTTCGATGAATGCATAATTTTGGGGAGCAAGCTGCATGCTTTCAACCTATTAGCGCTTCTCCATTTAAGAATTTGTTCCAAATGCTTGATGAATTGAATATGCCTTCTGCTTTGCAAGATGATGTATTGCAGCTGCTGCTGAAGGTTATTTGTTGATTTGCTTTGGTACAATCATTTAAGCTCCTGATCAGATATCTTGACTGTTTTGTTCTATTGCTTTGCTTGTAGATGCTTGATAATGGGTTACCTGATATGCTTTTCAATGACATTGATGACTTCATGAAGCTATTGAGATATGTTGAGGATGCGACTTGCTTTTTGATAGTTTCTACAAAAATCTTAGCTTTTCAAATTTTGGTAAGTGTATCTATTAAGCTCAAGGGAAAAGATGACCAAATATTGGAGGTTAATTTTGTTGCTTTTACGACTAAAGTTGTCTCAACTATCAGTGATCAGATAACTTTGTTGGTGAAACTAGTACGAGGTGGTACCTCTAGATGTGAAGCTGAGCAAGAATTGGGAAGCATGCTCAAGCTTCTACTTATACTGGTTCAGAATCATCAAGAATTGGGTTGTTTCATACTAGATAAGCTGCACTTTGTTATCAAGAACATGGAAAATTCACAAAACATGCCTTCAGCTTCCATAGAGATTTATGAGGTATACAAAGTTGTTAATGTAGGAGCAATACAAAATTGTCCTATACATGTGTTTATGACTTAATCTACAGATTTTTGGTGGCCTTCCTTGACACTCTGGATGGTTTTGGTTCTACCACTACTGAAATAGTTGACAAATTTAAGCAGTTGGTATCCTTTGTTTGTGATAGCTGTTTTTTCGATTGCTCTACCCACACATTCTTTGCCCTTCTTCTGCATTCTCTTCTCAACTGGAGCTTTTTACCATCTGAGAACCAGTCTAGCAATTCCGTGCAAGGAATGAGAGGATCTTATAACTTTCCAGAAGATGAAGCACTTATTCACAGATGCGCAAAAAATATGCTCTTGGGTGGAGATAATTGGTGTGCCTATAAAGCTGGAAGATATGCTTGCTGTGAGGGAGAATGGTGCATGGCTAATATTATTTTTCAACATCTAGAAGCAAAGGCTCAATCTGATGTTTGTTGTCACTGGTTGAAATTCTTAGTTCAGTTCACCCATTTTGAGAAGAAAGTCAAGGTGCTGCTTCAGCAATCGTCTCACTGTTCTATTCTTGACCATGTCTTGGTACCTTCAGCTATGAGTAGCACTCCGAGTACTATCTCTAATGAATACATTAAAGCACTTGTCAGTGCTTTTGGTGACGTTTCTTCATATAATAAGTTTTTGGAAGCCATTTCTTTGCAAACACAGACCCTTTGTTTCCAAAGGTGGTTCTTGGCATTGAGGCTGAAGGTTTTACTTGCATTGCTGGATGTACTTAAAGTCTTAAATGTTTGTTTAGTTTCCAAAGTTGATCTGGAAGGCCTTAAAAACACCGGTGGAAGTGAGTTTATTGATGTTCAACCTGTTTCTCAGAGGATGGAAGACATAATTCCTTTTCTGAATGGAATATCTGCAAAACTTGTGAGTGTTGCAGAAGAATATGATTTAATTTTCACAGCTTTTGTTGACTTAGATTCAAAAAGCTTGAGAGTAATATCAGATTTGGCATATAGTTGTTCACTGTTGGCTTTCTGCACAGAATTAACTAGTTTGATTTGCTCAGCTGTGTCTTCTGCTCTGACAGATAATTCAGACCATCGCCAGAGTGCTATTATAAAAGATTTAACTGTGCGTCTGTGGCACGTAGACTTTGAGACCTGTATGGATCTCATGTCACTTTTAAACGGACATGGGGGGCATAAAAGTTCTTTGCATTTGCTGCCTGGATTTCAAATATAAAAAATTGGCCGAATCTCTGAACACATACTTACATTGTGTAGATCTAGTATGCGGCAGTTGGTTGGATTGCTTAATGAGTGTTCTAGTATAAAAAATGAAAACACAGTATGCCAAGTATACAAGGATAGTATGCAAATTCTACTGAGTATTACTGGAGCATGGATGCATATTCCATTCCGGGTTCCAAAGTACTTCCGATTAAGGTGCGACATTTCATCCTGATTTAATATCTCATACCTTTCTAATTACGTTCTCTAATGTTTGGTTGATAACTCTGATTACTGGTTTCATTCCTGTATGATTTTTTCTTTGTTTCTCACTTTTGTGTTTATAGAGATTCAATAATTACATTATGAATAGGATATTTTATAAATGGTATGAAGCTGATGAGAATCATGGATTAGCCTAGTTGTTGAAGCCTTTCCCTTTCATGCTTATAGAAACAAGGTTTGTTTCTCATCACCTACATAAAGAATAGATTTACTTCCCTCTTCCCCTTCGTAGATTCTCTTGCCCTACACCTGAACTAAAAAATGTCCGAAACTATCATGCACCCAGCCAAATCTTCTATCCAGATAATTTACTGATAGATATTAGTCAATAGATAAATGGCATATATGGATTAAGGTTTCAGACTTTAGACTAAAGGTTTACGGAACTTTTTGTTCTTAATTTTGAATTTTCAATATGCGAATATTCGAACTCTGGGCAACTATTAAAGAATTATAGTACTAGTAGTCAAAGAAAACTAATAATTTGTAGAAGTCTTACGCTTTATTAGAGCTATATAAGTAGTAATAGATATTCAGCTAGGGTCATCAAATAACTCTCATAACAAGCTTAGGGGTGTATTTGGCAAATGACATTAAGATACACAATTTTTCCAATTGTCATTTTCCATTTAGGGGTATTCTTTTTTGTTCTTGTCTTTTTTAACTTGCACTATTGTGGGATAGTTTCTTTGTCTATGTACAAATGTATACGTTAATTCACTCTAAATCTTTCCATGTGCAAGTGGACAAGTGTTCCTCTTTACCATTTTTTGGTCAATTTGTAACTCTAAATGGTGAGAACGAGAAAAGAAACGGAGGGAGCTTACAATTTGATGTTTCTGTATGAAAATATTATATTCTATATATACTATCCTGTATATTAAAACATGTACCATTTTCACTGGTCACAAACAAAGTTGACCTCAAATGGTTGCTAGTGCACAAAAACTAGTCACTCGAGATTTCATTAATTTATTCTTGATTTCGAGTTTCGTAATACTAAGTATCTATAATCTTTTACACTTTAATAATTGAAGATGTTGATAATTAAAGTTCAGTATTGAAAAGTTCAAATGTTGCAAGTACTAATATACAATGAAATTATATAGAAGTATTTTTTTTTTTAACATTGGCTTGTTAAAATTACTCAATTAAACAAAATATTAAAAAAAAAAAAATCTCCCCTACAAATTTTAAGATGTAAATTCATATCTTAGGGATCATAAAAGAAGGTTCCGGTAAGAAAAGAGGCAATTTTTATTTGAAGGTTTCTATTTGAAGTTGGTCGCTTTATCTTTCATGTTGTAGTGGATTAAAGGATCATAAATTGCTGTAAAATGTAGAAAAATTGAAATTTGAATGTCTTTTTGCGATTGAAACTATCTTTGGGATTGCTAATTTAATATGAATTTCAGACCTACTATTGGGGCTCTTCTTTTGTCTAAAGGTGCTGGTAGCAGTAGCCAGAATGAAGCTTTTGTCTCGCAGGGATCACACTTAGCATTGAACTTGTGTATTCAACTTCATAATGTGAATTTAGATGTCTGTTCGAGATTCTCCAAGATACATATCATCCTTTCTTGTAAAACATCATTTTTGGGGAGAGCGTGTAATGGGCATACCCATGGGGAAGGGTGGACAAGTTATCAAGCATCAGAAACAGATACGATGGTGGATTTGAATAAGAAATTACGGGGCCATGTCTTGAGGCAGGATCATCAAAGTGATGGTGAGTCAGTTGAGGTGTTTGTATGTTTCAAAACAAATGGCAGAGCACAAGGGTTCTCGAGTTGTCTTCTATTCGAGTTTCTTACCGCTAAGTCCCTGTTCTCAGTTCAGGGTCATCGAATCATCTTCTGAAAGTCTATTTGCCTGACAACTTAGGGAAAATGAAAGGAGTTCTAAAGTCCTAAATATCTTTGCTGTTATATCTCTCTTCTTTCAGAATAAACTACCCTTTTTCTGTTCCCCCATTTACATCCATTTTCAGCAAAGCATCCCCTAATGTCCAGCACCCATGGTCCGCTGAAAAATACAGCATTACCAAGATCTGAGGGCACATGGAATCGACACAGCTGAAAATCCAGCATCCTTGAGAGCAAAACATCAGCTAACTTCAAACACAAGTAGTTGAATTGAAGCAAGACATGTATAACGTAATTCGCTAGCGCTTTTTGAATTCAGGATTCGCTCAAAATTGTTGAAGAATAACCCAAAATCAACCATAATTTATTTTTTTGATTCGCGATTCGCTGGAGATTAGCGAATCATGTGACACTGAGCAACGCAAAGCATTGAAATTGAAGGGGTGTATAATTTTCATGGTTAGATTCTCTCCAATCCTTTTTCTTTAATTGTGAGCAGCTCCCTTCGTAATTTTTGGTTTGAAGGCTTACTATCTATAGCTGGGATCTGGGGTCTACTTTTTGATAGGTTTTCTTGAAGTAGGTGAAAATAAAGATTTATATGTATATTATTTTTTGGCATTGTATAAAGAAATATGTATTTTCAATAAATCATCACATATAGTTATAGTCAATCAACAAATATTACATATTTTAATATGTTAATTGTTTTCCTGAATATCAAGTCAAATTTTAAAAGTTTTCCTGTCAATAATAGAAAAAAGACAGATTTTTAATGACAGTGTGATACGTGCCTTAAGTAATTTCTTTATTAGTATATTTTATTGATTTTTGATTTCCAATTTCTCCTACTCAAAATATCTCTCCAAATATATGAATATTTGAATGATACTTCCTAGCTCAGAGAGTTTGAGGTGTCATCATTTGCAAAAATAGTTGAAATTCTTGCGAGAGGTAAAAGAGAAATAGTTGTTTGAACTTGAATCACTCAAATTGTTGTTGGCTTTTAATGGCAGAATTTTTCTAGGAATGTTAGTAGCCATCTAATTTGTAAAGGTTCAATTTCTTTTTTCAACCCATTTACTCCATTTATGTAACAGTTAGTTGCTACAGCTAGTTAGTTTAGTGGTGTGAGTTAGTTAATTATTAGTTTTTTGTTTTGATTAGTTTGGTTTTAGCCTTTTCATATTTTGGCGGGAAAGTTTGTTATGTTTATTTAGCCAAGCCTATATATATAGCTTGTGTACTTGGAATAATTCAATTAAGAAATAAAACATATTCTTGTTCCCTCTTACATTCTGTCTCTAGCTTTCTCTTTCTTTCTTTCCCTCTCTTTCTTTCTTTTCCTTGTGATCAAGCAGTAGACTGCTGCATTGGTATCAGAGTCATCTGGGCCAAAGAGTTCATCAATCAGTCTGGCACATAGGAAGTAGGGTGAAAGTTCGGTCTACGGTTTGGACTTTCATCAAAACCAAATCGAACCATATTTTATTCGGTCTCCATATTTTCAGACCAACACCAAACCAAATTAGTTTCTAGACCGAACTGAACCGAACCGCATTTTATATGTTTAGACCGAATCCAAACCGCCAAACCAAATTAGGCCGAATCGAACAAGCAAAAATGGAAGAACACAAAAAACAAAGATTGAACACAAAAAACCCTAAATCGAACCCTAAACGAACACATTAAACCCAGAAAATTAACACAAAATCAAATCGAACAAAAAAAAATGGAAGAAGACTAAACCTAGAAAAACAATAAACCCAGAAAAACAGTAAACAAGCAAAAATGGAAGAACACGAACCCTAAATCGAACAAAGATTAAACACAAAAAACAAAGATTAAACACAAAAAAACCGTAAATCGAACCCTAAACGAACACATTAAACCCAGAAAATTAAACACAAAATCAAATCGAACAAAAAAAAATGGAAGAAGACTAAACCCAGAAAAACAGTAAACCCAGAAAAACAGTAAACAAGCAAAAATGGAAGAACACGAACCCTAAATCGAACAAAGATTAAACACAAAAAACAAAGATTAAACACAAAAAAGCCTAAATCGAACCCTAAACGAACACATTAAAACCAAAAAATTAAACACAAAATTAATTCGAAAAAAAAAATGGAAGAAGACTTACTTGGACGATTGGACCGGCTGGAGAGGAGTGGCGTACTGGCGTGAGGCGTCAACGTCGGCTGCCGGCGGGGTTAGGCTTAGGGTTTTCAGGAATTTAGAATTTAGAGAGAGAATGAAAAAAAGGGGACGGCGGGAGGGAGAGAATGGAAAAAAGGTGAGTGTTGGTAAGGGAACACATTAAACCTAAAAGTGTCGGCGCCGATGGTTTTTGTTTTAGGTTTTAAATTACAGTCTTACCCTTAATATTTCGGTGTTCGGTCTAGTAATGCGGTTTTTGGTTTTTAAAAATTCCAAACCTAATCCAAACCTAATTATTTCGGTTTTAAAATTTACAAACCTAATCCAAACCAAATTTAAAAAATCACCAAACCATATTTGTTATTCGGTTTGGTCTAGTTTGGTTTGCGGTGTTAATCCGAATAAGTTTCACCCCTAATAGGAAGGCTACAAAGCTTGCTGTTATGGAGGAAACAGTGAAGTCCTTGGAAGAGAGGTATTCTCGTTTTGAAGGCATGTTCCTATAAATAAATGAGGTTAATGCTTCATTGTTAAAGAAAAGGGAAAAAATGACATTCCAATCTTCAAGATTGGCTAGGAGTGATCAAGATTCTAGTAACTTGAGACATTCCCCCTAAGGTTCACAAGGAAACAATCCCACACTACTGCGCCTAATTAGTTATGTTCTCAAATTGGAGTTCCCTCTATTTGACGGGACTAATCCTAGACTATGGATTAAGAAGGCTAAAAAGTACTTTAAACTTTGCAAGATTGGATATGAACATAGATTAGACTTTGTTTCCAATCACTTGTGTAGACTCAATTAGGAACGGAAACAGCAACAAGAGGGGGGTGAATTGTTGTTGTTACTAGTTTAAGCGTTTTTGCCCTGTTTTTGCGGAATTGAATAAAATAAATAAAGCTTAAACTTAGAGCGAAATAATTAAAAGAGACAAGCGATTTTTACGTGGAAACCTTCTAGGCCTAAATAGAAGGAAAAACCACGACCCCTTGGGATTTCTAAATTCTCCACTATGTTTAAGGCAACTCGTTATAATTACATTAAACATCTTACTTCACTCGAAGCGCATCAACTAGGCCAACTCTTCTCTCTTAAATTGCTTCACTCAAAGCAACAAACTTAGCTTCACTAAAAGCTAATTCTCACCACTAGCTTCACTAGAAGCTTTCTCCTTAGCTTTACTCAAAGCTAATCTCTTCTCTAGCTTCATTAAAAGCTAATTAATTCCCCCTTAGACTCACCCGAGTCTAATTACAAATTCTCTCAAAAACCCTTACAAAAGGATAAAAATATTCTCTAAAAATAAAATCAATAAGTTGCACAAGAAAATATTATAAATTAATTGGCATTTTTAAAACAAAATTTTCTTGTAAAAATTCTCCCATAATTACGTATGATTTAATGGCTCATACTAAGGCAAGTTTTGAAGAAAAACCGAGCCCACTATTTATAGAGCTAAAATCCCTAAGAATAAGGAATATTCCAATCCATTATTCCCTATCAAAAAGATCATGGGAGTAATGTGGATTAACCAAACATACGGTTATTTGATTAAGTCAAATCATACAGAAATAACCGCTGTTCCCATTTGCCTAAAATAGCTTCTGTTCCCTTCAAGCAGCAGTTTCTTCAATAGCTGTTCCTGTTCCAGTACTAATTGCTGGAACGTGTTTGCTATAAATAGAAACGGTTATGCTTATTGGGAATGATTACTTGCTAACTTTTAGGAATAAAGACGGTTTAGAATGATAGCTAAGACCCATTCAACAACCACTATGTCTATTTTTAGCAAATCCAAAATTTACTAAATATAGATCCTAAAATAAAGGATCTTTATTTAAAGGCTCATACGTAAAGTAATTTTAAGAAAATTTTTTGCCAATTAATTATAATAATTAATAAATGCAACAAATTAACTTTATTTAATACATCAACTAAAAATAATAATTAAAATAATAACCAGAATTTTCAGTGGACGTAAGCGGACTCCAGTTCAGGAACAGTGCGCTGTCTCCAATTTCCAGTTTTGTTAGAACATCTAACTTAGGAATAGTAGACCTGCTGTCTCCATTTTACATCCCAAGCGATATACTTCTTCTAACATCTTTCGGATCCTTTTGACACGTACATTTCCATGAACTAAGCCACAGGTACTATCAACGATCACTATTAATCGGATATCGACCTGCACACAATCTCTAAACACATATTTGCTTAAGTGTAGTCATCATCAAAACTCAAGAGGTCCAACAAATTCCCCCTTTTTGATGATGACAAACTTTTAAACAAACTTAAAATAAAATTAGAGTAAAATCAATATTATAGAGCATGTCAGAGATTAAAACAACTCTACATAACTTAGTAAATTAACTCGTTACAATTTAATTTACCAAGCAATCATAGCAACACAGTTTACTCCATATAGTATAAAAACACAATATAAAATATATGTTTTTAAATAGTTTCCAAAAATAGTTAACATAAATCACTAAGTATTTCAAATGTAATAACTTTGAAATTAGAACAATTAATCATATAATCAGAGCATATATCTTATACTCCTATCAACAGAACATTCAAAACAATTATTAGAACAATTCATCATCAGAGTCATCAGAGCAACAGTTCATCAAATAACTTCTATTATCAGAGCAATATAAATCAATCTTGATCATAAGCATCAGAGCATCAAGCATTAACAAAAGGTGTTAACTATATACTGACAATAGATTAGCTATACTTTGACAATCACAGCAAAATCAGCAAGCAATAAACAAGCAATAAACAATCATCAGCAGCACACAGCCAAACAGCCTTAGATCATGAATCATAACCTTAATCCTAAAGTCCAACATAATAGATATTATCAGAGCTAAGCATACTCAACAAGCAATAAACAAGCAATAAATAATCATCAGCAGCACACAGCCAAACAGCCTTAGATCATGAATCATAACCTTAATCCTAAAGTCCAACATAATAGATATTATCAGAGCTAAGCATACTCAAGCATTATTTAAGTTTGTGTCAAATATTCCCCCTTTTGACATCATTCAAAAAGAATTGGAGCAATCAAACCACAGCACTACGCATATAGACATAGTCAAAGAGAGAATAAGGATGCACAAAGTAAAAGAGCATAAGCAATGAATGCAAACATGATCAACAATGATTAAAATGACAAAAGTTAGTAGCATAAAAGGAAAATATGATCCAGAGTATTAAGCAGTACCCCAGCTGGTACAAATTGAAAAACATAAAAAGATTGTTTAATGAGAGTGATAGTTGCAACAAATAAGAAGGAATGAAAAAGGAGAAATTAAGTTGCAGGAGCTTCATCATCTATGTATTCTGTTTCCACCTCCACTGTGTCAAGCTTGGCCCCCAAACGTGCTTCCATTTGGTCCATTTGAGCAGAGAGTGAGGCTATGGAGACACGAATTTCATCCTTAAAAACAAGAAAGCTGGACTGCAAATCATTGAGTTTCAGGAGAATGGAGGTTAGATGGTCAGTGGGAACTGTAGTGTCACCTGAACCTTGATGTGGTGAAGAAGGTACTGGTGATGGTGATGGTATATGTGACTTTGGTGGTGAAGATGGTTGTATTGGTGATTGTGGTGGTGATGGTATATGGAATGACGGTGTGGCAGGTTTAGGTGAGGAAGGTTGGCTTGGTTGTGCTGTTGTGTATGAGGTAGAGTCATCATCAATAACAAAAACAGGTTTCTTTCCTTTAGAAGCTAGCCTACTACTCTTCCTAGGGGTTAAACCAGGTGAAGAACCCTTCTCATTTTTCTTTTCTTCTTCCTCCACAGCAACCTTCACCAGTTTCTTCACTACTTCCCCCTTACAAGAGTTTTCCTCCTGTTCTTCCTCCTCAGAATGCCCCTCTGCCTTCTTAGTGGTAGAGGGAACAGGCTCCTCCTGTTCCTCCTTGTTTACTTCCTCCTCCTCAACATTTTCTTCAACTTCTTCTTCTTCATTGGTGTCCTCTGATTGTTCAAAAATGTTCTCAAGGGTCCCATTTTTAGTTAATCTTAGATATACATTTTTCAAACATTTTACACCCACTTTGTTGTTTGGA
Source organism: Amaranthus tricolor (assembly GCF_026212465.1). NCBI lineage: Eukaryota > Viridiplantae > Streptophyta > Magnoliopsida > Caryophyllales > Amaranthaceae > Amaranthus > Amaranthus tricolor. The sequence goes on from NC_080052.1 coordinate 11,940,315, forward strand.
CCCATGGGATAATTTGGACCATCAAGAGGAACACCCAATTTCTTAAATATCCAGGTCAACAGTCCACCATATCCTAACACATTCCTTTTAAAAATACAATCATTTAAATGACAAATCATTAAAGAAGGAAAAATTAATCTTGATGTGGTTCGCCAGACAGTTGATTAACGTAGCATCCCTCATACACAACAGACGTTTGGGAGTGAGTAGTGTTGGATAGATGACTTGAAGAGGTTTGGGTTGTTTCATTTTTGGGGTTTGATTCTTGCTTTTCATGATGATTTGAAAAATCAAGAGAAAGAAAAGCTAGTTTGAAGACGGTTTTGGGAGTGAAATGCAATTGATGATGAAATGAAGGATTTGACGTGAGAGAGAGCATAAAATGCATGTGAGGGGACGTGTGTTTAAGTGATTCAAGTTCCTTATTTAATTCGTGCATATGAACACATAATGTGAATTGGAAACAGACGAATTTTATGATGATTCAACTCCCACTTCTTAAAAAAATTGCTGGAGAAATTAATATATCAAATATTAAGAAAAAATTTTTTTATGAAAATAAAAGATAAATGGAAATTTTATGCTACCACAATCTGATCAAATCAAACATGCAATCATAAGAGCACTCAAAGTATATACTTTTAAATAGTGCGTACCTGATTCTTTCAATAATTGATTTTTCAATCAAGATTTTTGTGGTTGATCGACTTTTTCAAATTTTCATTTTGTCTTTAAGGATCACATTTATCACTTACTTCAATTCAACTTGATCATACCCAGTTCTAATCTCATCTTTTCATGTTGTTCCCTTGGGAGCGGCTTTGTCATGATATCAGCTATTTGCTCGTTTGTATTAACATGCTTGACGATAATATTTTTATTTTCGACGTTGTCCTTAAGAAAATGATGCCTAATGTGAATATGTTTTACTCTAGAATGATGCACTGGATCTTTTGATATGCATATGGCACTCGTATTATCACAATAAATAGGAACACATTCAAACTTAATACCAAAATCTCTTAGCTGTTGTTTTATCCAAAGCATTTGGGAACAGCAAGCTGCTGCTGCTACATATTCAGCTTCGGCAGTGGATAGTGCAACAGTGTTTTGTTTCTTGGAACTCCACGAAACTAAACATGAGCCAAGAAATTGTACCATACCTGAAGTACTTTTTCTATTAACTAGATCACCTGCATAATCTGCATCACTAAAACCTTTCAAATCATAAACATCACTTTTAGGATAAAATAAGGACAAGTTGTCTGTTCCCTTCAAGTATCTCAAAATTCGTTTTACTGCTGTGAGATGTGATTCTTTGGGGTTGGACTGAAATCTAGCACATAAACCAACACTAAAAGAAATATCGGGTCTACTAGCAGTTAGATATAACAAAGAACCAATCATGCCTCGATACATGGTTTGATCAATAGTTGTTCCATTTGGGTCTTCATCTAATCTAACATTTGTAGCCATAGGTGTATGGTTGGTTTTAGCATTGTTTAGTCCATATTTCTTAAGAAGTTCTTTGATGTATTTTTGTTGATGAATAAAAATACCATTTTCAGTTTGTTTAATTTGCAACCCAAGGAAGAAGTTTAGTTCTCCCATCATACTCATTTCAAATTCATTGCTCATTGGGTTAGCAAATCCTTTACATAGCAATTCATTCGTGGCTCCAAAAATAATATCATCAACATATATTTGAACAACTAGAATATCAGAACCTTTATTTTTAAAGAATAAGGTTTTATCAATTTTACCTCTAACAAAGTCATTTTGGATTAAAAACTTTGATAGTCTTTCATACCATTGCCTTGGAGCTTGTTTCAAGCCATAGAGAGCTTTATCAAGCTTGTAGACATGATCAAGACATGAGGTATTTTCAAAGCCTGGTGGTTGTTCAACAAAAACTTCTTCATCAAGAAAACCATTTAAGAAAGCACATTTTACGTCCATTTGATATAATTTAAAATTCATGAAAGCAGCAAAAGAAATTAAAATTCTAATAGCCTCTAACCTTGCTACCGGAGCAAATGTCTCGGTGTAATCAATACCTTCTTGTTGATTGTATCCTTTGACCACGAGCCTTGCTTTGTTTCTAACAATTATTCCATGCTCATCTAGTTTATTCCGAAATACCCATTTCAAACCAATTACCTTTTTGTGTTTCGGTTTGGGTTCCATGTGCCATACTTTATTTCTTTCAAATTCATTTAATTCATCTTGCATGGCTATAACCCATTCGGAATACTTTAGAGCTTCTTCATGATTCTTGGGCTCGAGTGATGATAGGAACGCAAAGTGTGCACAAAAGTTTCTCATTTGAGATCTAGTTTGTGTTCCTTTATTCAAATCACTTATAATCAAATCAAGAGGATGATAACTTTGATATTTTCAAGGTTTGGGCACAAATTCTCTTGTGGGAAAAGTAGCATGTTCTGGTTCATCAGCTTGATTGACATTCTGTTCAGCTACTGGATCAACTTGCTCGTCTGTGGGAACAGCTGTATTGGGAACAGTCTGCTAGTCCCGTTGAACTGGCAGTTCCAGATTATGATCAGGCCTTTCTGCTTCTTCTGGAAACGGCTGTTCACCTGCTGTTCCTTGATCTTGCACTTTCAATTCTTCATCATCGTGTTCTGGATTTGTAAGACCTATCTTATAATTATTTGTATCCTGTTCACTTGACAAAAAGTTAGTTTCATCGACAATTATGTGAACGGACTCTTCTACACTCATTGTTCTTTTGTTATAAACTCTGTAAGCCTTACTATGTGATGAGTAGCCAAGAAATACTGCTTTATCACTTCTTTCATCAAATTTACCTATATTTCGTTTTCCATTCACATGAACAAAACATTTACATCCAAACACACGAAAATAGGAAATATTTGGTTTAACACCTTTAAGCAATTCATAAGGTGTCTTAGAAGTGATTGGTCTTATTAACACTCGATTCAAAATGTAACATGCAGTATTAACAGCCTCGGCTCAAAAATTTCTAGGTAAACCACTAGCAATTAACATGGTTCTAGCCATTTCCTCTAAAGTTCTATTTTTCCTTTCTACTACACCATTTTGTTGTGGTGTTCTTATTGCGGAAAAATTATTACTTATTCCATGTTCACTGCAATAACTCATAAAACTTGAATTTTCAAATTCCTTACCATGATCTGACCTTATGTGAATAATTTGATTATTAGTAGATTTTTGTATTTTGTTAGCGAAGGAAACAAACTCATTAAAAGCTTCATCTTTACTAACTAAAAATAAAGTCCATGTAAATCTACTATAATCATCAACAATAACAAACACATATCTTTTGCCACTACGGCTTTGTATTCTCATAGGTCCACATAGATCCATATGTAATAATTCAAGTGATTTAGTGGTGGTCACAACATTCTTTGATTTAAAAGATGATCTCACTTGTTTTCCTTTGGCACAAGGATCACAAATTTCCTCCTTAAGGAATTTTATAGTTGGTAGTCCTCTAACTAGGTCTTTGATCTTAATGTATTAATCAATGAATAAGTAGCATGACCTAGACGCTTATGCCAAAGAAGTGGGTCATCTTCTATAACACTTAAACATGTTAGACTGGTTTTGGGAACATTGTCCAGGTCCACTACATAAGTGTTCCCTTTTCTGATTCCCTCAAGAACGATGTCTTCTGTGTCGTTCCTAAAAATAATGCATTTTTCAGAAGTAAAGTTCACAGAGTTACCTTTATCGCAAAATTGAGAAATGCTAAGTAAGTTATGTTTCAAATTCTCGACTAAAAATTCATTATCGATAGCGTGGGAACATGACCTTCCAACTTTTCCTTTGGCGATTATCTCACCCTTCATATTGTCACCGAAGGTTACTGTTCCCCCATCATAGGCTTCAAGTGAGAGAAATTTAGATTTGTCACCCGTCATGTGCTTGGAACACCCACTGTCGAGATACCATGAGCTGTTCCCCCTCACTTGGACCTGAAAGAAATAAATTGTTAGTTATAGGAACCCAGGTTGTCTTGGGTTCCTTGTCGATTTTACAAGAATCTTTTTTCTTAATCAGAATGTTATCGACATAATTTCTGTTGGAGACAGTGTACTGTTCCCTTTTGGTGCACTGGTCCTTCAGATGGCCAGTTCCTCCACAGAGGGAACAGATTTTGTCACTAGGGAGATCAACGTATACCTTTTTCTTCTTGCTATTCTTAAAGTGATTTAGGCATTTTGAATTTTTACTTTTAGCTTCTTGAATCCATTTGGGAACACTTTTGATTTTCCCTTTTTTTTTTGAATTTAATTCAAGCTCTATTTTATCACTGTTGGAGCGGTTGAATTCGAAGCTACTATCCAGATTTTGAAAATCTGTACACAGGTTCTTAATAGATGCGTCGTTTAATTTCTTATTCAAGCCTAGCAATTTGTATTGCGATAACTCAATATTAAGAATAACATTTTCCTTTTTAATTCTCTCCATATTTTCCTTTAGAATTATATTTTGGTCCAACAAACCGAAAAATCTGTTTTGGACATCGTATCTAAAGGTGTTTATATAGGAGACATGGTCTTTGCTTACCTTGAGTTCCTTTTCTAATTGGAGACACTTAACATTACAATTTTCAAGTTTAGCTTGTGTCTCCTTTAGCAACTCTATTAATTTATTTTTACTAAATTTGGATGGATGAAAATAAAATGAGTTAGAAATATATACCTGTTGCGAGTTTGAGAACAATTTCATTGTTGGAGTTAGTAGTGGTTACCTCAAAATCTCCAATTTCGATTACTCTCCAAACTTGATAATTTTCCGCTTTGATAAAGATCTCCATCCTATTTTTCCATTATGTATAGAATTTTCAATCGAACATGGGTGGTCTTTGAGTTGAATACCCTTCTTCCATTCGCTCGTTCATAATTGACATTTTCGGGAACACCAGGATTCTGCCCTCAGGGTTTCCTGATCTACTGGGAACAGGGCTCTGATACCAATTGTAGACTCAATTAGGAACGGGAACAGCAACAAGAGGGGGGTGAATTGTTGTTGTTACTAGTTTAAGCGTTTTTGCCCTGTTTTTGCGGAATTGAATAAAATAAATAAAGCTTAAACTTAGAGCGAAATAATTAAAAGAGACAAACGATTTTTACGTGGAAACCTTCTAGGCCTAAATAGAAGGAAAAACCACGACCCCTTGGGATTTCTAAATTCTCCACTATGTTTAAGGCAACTCGTTACAATTACATTAAACATCTTACTTCACTCGAAGCGCGTCAACTAGGCCAACTCTTCCCTCTTAAATTGCTTCACTCAAAGCAACAAACTTAGCTTCACTAAAAGCTAATTCTCCCACTAGCTTCACTAGAAGCTTTCTCCTTAGCTTTACTCAAAGCTAATCTCTTCTCTACCTTCATTAAAAGCTAATTAATTCCCCCTTAGACTCACCCGAGTCTAATTACAAATTCTCTCAAAAACCCTTACAAAAGGATAAAAATATTCTCTAAAAATAAAATCAATAAGTTGCACAAGAAAATATTATAAATTAATTGGCATTTTTAAAACAAAATTTTCTTGTAAAAATTCCCCCATAATTACGTATGATTTAATGGCTCATCATACTAAGGCAAGTTTTGAAGAATAACCGAGCCCACTATTTATAGAGCTAAAATCCCTAAGAATAAGGAATATTCCAATCCATTATTCCCTATCAAAAAGATCATGGGAGTAATGTGGATTAACCAAACATACGGTTATTTGATTAAGTCAAATCATACAGAAATAACCGCTGTTCCCATTTGCCTAAAATAGCTTCTGTTCCCTTCAAGCAGCAGTTTCTTCAATAGCTGTTCCTGTTCCAGTACTAATTGCTGGAACGTGTTTGCTATAAATAGAAACGGTTATGCTTATTGGGAATGATTACTTGCTAACTTTTAGGAATAAAGACGGTTTAGAATGATAGCTAAGACCCATTCAACAACCACTATGTCTATTTTTAGCAAATCCAAAATTTACTAAATATAGATCCTAAAATAAAGGATCTTTATTTAGAGGCTCATATGTAAAGTAATTTTAAGTAAACTTTTTGCCAATTAATTATAATAATTAATAAATGCAACAAATTAACTTTATTTAATACATCAACTAAAAATAATAATTAAAATAATAACCAGAATTTTCAGTGGACGTAAGCTGACTCCAGCTCAAGAACAGTGCGCTGTCTCCAATTTCCAGTTTTGTTAGAACATCTAACTTAGGAACAGTAGACCTGCTGTCTCCATTTTACATCCCAAGCGATATACTTCTTCTAACATCTTTTGGATCCTTTTGACACGTACATTTCCATGAACTAAGCCACAGGTACTATCAACGATCACTATTAATCGGATATCGACCTGCACACAATCTCTAAACACATATTTGCTTAAGTGTAGTCATCATCAAAACTCAAGAGGTCCAACAACTTGATTAGCAAGGTAGAAAATTGGTTTAAATATTACATTCTTGCTAGACAAAATATAGATTGGAGCACCTTTATTGTGGATTTGTGTGCAAGGTTTGGTGAACAATTGGGAATGAATGTAGTAGAGGAATTTAATAATCTGGAACAAAAAGAATCTATTGATGACTACCTTGATGCCTTTGAAAGTTTGAGATCCTTAATGATCCAAAGAAACCCTCAATTACCTGATTTCTTTTTCTTGAATAGTTTTATTGGAGGATTTAAACCAACTATCAATCCCTTTGTGAAAGCCTTCAATCCCATGAGTCTTGTTGCGACTGTTGATTTTGTTAGGCTAAATTAGGACAATGATGAGGCTATGAGGGTGGTCATGAAACCCCCTAATCCATTCAATAGAAGAACTTTCTTTTCTAACAAAGATTTTTATCTTCACTAAGATTCAATCAATCCGCAAAGGTATATCAAAAGACAACCTCACCATCCAATCTTTCAGTTTCTAAACCCATTCGGTTAACCCCAGCTGAAAGAAGGTTGAAACAACAAAAAAGGTTGTATTATTTCTGTGATCAGCCGTATGGGAGGGGCCATGTTTGCCAATCAAACAAACTAAATTTTTTATAGTGGAGATTCCTGGGGTGAATGAGGAGGATATTGTGGACCAGACAGATGTAGGAAATCATGATGAGGGTTAGACTTCATATGTAGTTAATCATGAAGGGTCTGTAGTGGAGTTAAATGTTCTTAAACCTTGCATTTCAATGAATGCCTTGAGTGGGAACCATGGGTACCAAACTATAAGAATAATTGGGTACCATGGTAAACATCCCTTACATATCTTGATTGATTATGAAAGCACTCACAATTTTGTGGACATTGAAATAGCTGACAAGCTTAGGCTAAGACGAGAATCCATTTCCACCAATTAGTAATTGTGGAAGATGGAACAACTTAATTTGTACAGCAATTTGCAAAGAATTTTCTTGGAGAATTATGGAAGCTGAGTATAAATCTGATGTCTAGCTAATACCCTTGGGAGGTTATGACATGGTTCTTGGCATTCAGTGGTTAAAACGGCTAGGGGTGATTATGGAATTTGATTATTACTCTAAGCATCAAATCTGGAAAGGGACCCCTCCACATAGAATCAAGAAAGTTAAAAGCTCTTATTCCTTGCTTATCTCAGCAAATCAACTATACATGCTACAACTAGTTGGTTTTCTCAAGGATGGAAGGTGATGTCACTCTAATGAGGTTAGAGAAAACCAATGACATCTCTATTCCTTCCTATATTATTTCTTTATATATAAATTTAGTGATGTCTTCTCTGAACCTAAGGGCCTACTCCCTTCCTGAGGTACCCAGATCACAAAATTCCTTTGAAATATGGCACTAACCCTATCAATGTAAGACCATATAGATACCCTTTAAAGTAAAGGGATATTATTGAGAAAATTGTGCAGGAGATGCTGATCAGGGAATCATTCAAGAAAGTGGTAGTCTATTTGCTTCACCCGTGGTGCTAGTAGGAAAAAACGATGGGTCGTGGAGGCTATGTATAGATTACAGAGCACCTAATAGCAAGACTGTAAAGGATAGATTTCCAATTGCAATAGTTGATGAATTAATTGATGAATTGGCTAGCAATTGGATACTCAACAAGATTGACTTAAGACACGCCCTGGACACTTTGAGTTCTTAGTTATGCCTTTTGGCCTATCTAATGCACCTGATTCTTTCCAATCTTAGATGAATTTAATTTTTAAACCCCTCTTGAGAAAAAGGTGTTTTAGTGTTCTTTGATGATATTCTAGTCTACAGCCCTACTGCCGAAGTTTACCAACAATTGTTGTATAAGGTGTTTCAACTAATGAGAATCCACAACTTATTTGCCAAGAGCAACAAGTGTCATTTTGTATTGGAAAAGGTTGATTACTTAGGGCATTTTATCTCTAGCAAAGGGGTTGAAGTTGATGTTGCTAAAATTTCTTCTATTATTCACTGGCCTATTCCACAAACTATAAGGGACTTAAGGAGCTTCCTAGGCGTAGCAGGCTATTATAGGAAATTTATTGCTAGATATGCTTGGCTAAGCAAGCCCTTTACTTAACTACTTAAAAAAGGGAGTTTAGCTTGGTCTGATGAGGCTTAAGAAGCTTTTGATACACCTTCTATTCTTGCATTGTCTGACTTTCAAAGGTCTTCATTGTAGAAACTGATGCTTCACAAAAGGGTCCTAACTAAATCCTAGGGTCCTAAGTGGGAAAAGCTTTTTGTTTACTTGAGTAAATCCTAGGGTCCTAAGTGGGAAAAGCTTTCTGTTTATGAGAAGGAGTTGCTTGCTGTAGTTGCTGTAGTTCGAAAATGGGAGCAGTATTTGTGTGGACAAGAGTTTATTATCAAAACTGATCAAAAGAGCTTGAAATGGCTATTAAAACAAAATATCTCAACCCCTTTTCAGCAGTTTTGGCTCTGAAAACTAATGGGATTCTCCAATACAATTCAATATAAGAATGGCATTAAGAACCTAGCTGCTGATGTCCTTTCTAGGATCTTAAGCACTAAATTATCATTCATGAATATCTCCTTGATTAGTTCTAACTTACATGACAAGATCCAGCAAAGTTTATGGGAATGACCTCAGCTTACAAAACATCATCACTTCTTTTCAACAAGGGCAGCATAAGACTTCCGTTACTCTCATTGCGGGACTTCTCATGAAAAAAAGGTAAGATTGTGATTGGTCCTAATGAGGAGCTCAAAAAAGACTTACGTACTTTGGCTACATTCTTCCCCTCAAAGTGGTCATTCTTGTAGAGATGCAAAACTCAAAAGGGTTAAGGCTCTTTTTACTTGGAGGGGTATGACTCCCTACATCACACACTTTGTTAGAAACTGTGTCACATGTCAGGCTGCTAAACATGAGAATATGACTCCTCCAGGTCTCCTACAACCTTTACCTATTCCTTCTGAAGTATGAATTGACATTTCAATGGATTTTGCAACTAGTCTTCCTAAGTCTGCAGGGAAGGATGTTATTTTTGTGGTAGTGAATAGGTTGAGTAAATATAACCACTTTTTGGCCATCTCTCATCTTTACACAATAGTCTCTATGGCTAGGTTTACTTGGAAAATGTTATCAATGTGCATGGGTGGCCAAGGTCAATAGTAAGTGATAGGGACTCAGTGTTCATCAGCAAATTTTGGCATGCATTGTTCACCATTCAGGGTACTGATAAGTTGCACTTCTCTGCATGCCACCCTCAAACTAATGGGCAGATAGAGGTGGTAGATAAGTGCCTTGAAACTTACCTCAGATGCATGATTGTGGACTCCCTTAGAAATTGGAGTTGTTGGCTTCCCCTTGCAGAATAATGGTACAACACCAAATTTCATAGCTCAGCTCAACTCACCCCATTTGAGATTATCTACAACCAACGTCCATCAGTTCACATGCCCTATCTACTAGCGGAAACTAATGTAGAGAAAATTGATAGGTCCCTTTAAAAACGTGAGGAAATGATAAGGGTCCTTAAGCACAACCTTACAAAGGCTCAACAAAAATGAAACATTATGCTAATCATCATAGATCTAAAAGATCATTTTCTATAAGTGATTGGGTTTGGTTGAACCTCCAACCGTACAGGCAACTTACTTCTAAGAGGCCTATAACTAATGATAAGTTGTCCCTTAAGTTTTATGGTCCTTTTCAAGTGGAGGAACTAATTGACAAAGTAGCCTACAAACTATCACTACTAGCTGAAGCCCACATTCATCCTGTTTTACATGTAACTCAGCTTAAATCTTTTAGGGGAACTTTTCCCATGGTGGCTCACATTCTTCCATAATTTCAGGGCAAAGCTTCTCATGAATTGCCTCAACCAGCTGCTATTTTAAACAAAAGGCTAGTCAAGCATCATAATTCAGCTTAAGTCTAATACTTAGTTCAGTGGGCAGGATTTCACCAAATGAAGCCACTTGGGAACCAGCTCAACACTTTGCATATCAATATCCCACTTTTGCCTATGCTAACAGCCTGAAAGTCACCATATGCCCATCTTGAGGACAAGAGTCTTTTATGGGGGAAGGAATGTAACAATTAGTTGCTACAACTAGTTAGTTTAGTGGTGTTAGTTAATTTTTAGTTTCTATTTTGATTAGTTTGGTTTTAGCCTTTTTGTATTTTGGCGAAAAAGTTTGTTATGTTTGTTTAGCCAACCCTATATATATATATGTAGGCTGTGTACTTGGAATAATTCAATTAAGAAACGAAACATATTCTTGTTGTTCCCTCTTTGATTTCGTCTCTTTCTCTCTCTCTCCCTCACCCTCTTCTTGCTTGTCTCTTCTTTCTCTCTCTCTCTCTCTCTCTTTCTTTCTTTTCCTTATGATCAAGTAGTAAACTGTTGCAATTTATCAGTTAATTGAAGTATAATTAATACCTAAAATATATAATTTGGTGTTTTATTTTCTTGATTTCGCCCTGATGAGATCTTGATTGCTTGAATGAATTTTGGTAATCTGAATTTGGGTACTTGGATCTTCAATAGCATTTTTCCCATATGGGTTTTTGATTTATATGATTAATGAATAGTTGAGCCTTAAAAGATTTAGTTTTTAGGGTTGTCAATAGTTATAAAAGCTTTTTTGTTTGCTATTTGAATTTCAAAGGTGGATGGTTTAGTTATTTAAGGTTTATTTGTGCAATTTGAGGCATTGAAAGTTTGATAAAGAGAGTGATGGCTCAAAATGAGTCACTTATTTTGAATGAGGAAATTGAAGAAGATAATAGATGTCCCAAGTCAAAAACACCAAGCCCTCTTCATTGCTTAACAACTCTAATGGATAAGTCAAACAAGTGGAACTACAATAAGAAACAAATATGCCTTATTAACTAGACCATCAAGCAAATTCTGGGAAATTGCTAAAGGGAAAGATGAGGCGTCTCGTGATGTAGAGTCTCTTAGTAATCATCGTGTACGAGAACAACTAAGTGATTTAAGACACAAAATTAATGCGAATCTTTAAAGAAAACTTGTAAAGTGTGGTTTAAGAATCCTATGAACTTGGCTCTTTTTGTATGGATTACTTATGTTGCTGTTTCTGGGGCGATTTTTTTTTCTTGTCGTGATTGGAATGTTTATAGTGCGTTATCGAAGAAGTTGCAAATAAATGCTTGGTTTGAAGTAAACAATCAATCCTTAATGCCCTTTTACACTTATGTGCTTGTATCAACATCCTCAGAGATTCTACCACTTATCATTGCTATTGAGATGGGAAGCGAATGATATATCTAAACTAAGAAAGATTTATTGTAAGAATGGTACTCATAAGCCACATGAATAGGGGACTATGCTACTTGTTATTTGGCTACTTCATTTGAATTGTTTACCTCACTATGGTCTTTGTGGTCTTAACTTAGGATACAAACGATTTGAGCGGCCTGTTTTTGGTGTTGCGATTTGTATCTCTGTCGCCATAGCTACCCCGGCTATAGTAGGATTCTACACAATTCTTAGCCCCTTAGGAAAGGAGTATGCATATGGTCCGGTTGAGGAAGCCCAGATTCCTATCACTGCAGGAACAGACAATTCCAGTGTTTTAAGGTCAAATTCGTTAGAAAACAAGCTATCTTTTTGTGTTGAGAGAAAACAGAGATTTTTGTGGATCAATTGAAATTGAAAAAAGGAACTTTTGACTTGTGGTGATATTTCGATTGCCTATCTCTCACTTTTCTGTACCTTGTGTGTTTTCGGATGGAACATAGTGAGGTTAGGATTTGGGAACATGTATGTGCATGTTGCAACTTTTATCTTGTTTTGCTCGGCCCCATTTTTTATATTCAATTTGTCCGCCCTTAATGTTGATGATGATAGCATTAGGCAGGCTCTATAGTGGTTATTGGCGGATAAGGATGAGGAAGAGCTATAACTTGCCTGGATATACATCGTGTTGTGGCAAACCTGTTATGTCTGGTTGTACATCGTGGCTTTGTTGTTGCTAGTGCGCACTTGCTCAGGTTGTGTGTACAGTAAATTTCTACGACACTATCAAAGACAAGATGTTTAATAAACAAAAAATGGAGATCTTGAGCTACGGTGCTTGGAGCAGCCTTGTGAAAACGGAGAAATCACCAACAACAATTTATATCAAAACTTTCGGGTAATTCTATCTATTGACTCCATCACAACCGAATATTTCACTTTTGGAAGTTTAGAAGATTCAGTTATGCAAGGTATGTGAAAACCCATGACTCCTCCATCACCCTTGTTGATTATCAAAGAAGGCAAATAACATGGTCTTATTATAAGAAGATGCATTGCAAATTCCCAAAAAAATGCTTTACAAAATTGTTGAGTCTAGTTCTTTAATTGATCTAATTTTCGATATATTCTAAATTGGGATCATAATGTTTTGGTTAATACATGCTTTATATGAATTTCTAAATTCTTCTTATTGAGTCCATTCACTAATGCAATTAATTGTGATCCATGTTGCATTGTTTAACAAGTATTTTGAGAATGGGATGATGTAAAAATAACATTGCAACCTCCCAAGTTGATTTTTACGAGAGTGTTGGAATCTTTTGTGTACTGGTGCTCTATATTTTTGTACTTCTAATTGTACTTAGCTGTAAGATAGTGCAAAAATAAGGTCGCATCGTAATGGCCGCATTGTAAAGTTTTCTTTTAAAAAAAACTTTTGATAAATCCCGTGTTGTAAAAGTTTAAAAAAACTGCATTTTGTTATCGGCCTATATCGCATGCATTCGCCCGATATTTGGCATTACGGTAAGTCTGTAACCACATCACTCTTGTTATCACTTCGTCTCGTTAGCTGCACTATGGTATCAAATAGTGGATATGAGTTTGTTCTTGGTGTGAAAAAAGTATTTCATAGTATACTAGAAGCCTAATGTCTGCTAAACTGTGCTTTCGGTTGCTATTGCAGTATCAATCATGATGATACAGGGGTTATGATTTAAAAAATTTTAACACTAAATATCAGTCGAAACCATGAGGTTTCCCTTAAGCCGGTCTTATATGCGATTTTTACACCCTAATGCGGGTGAAATCAATATGGTAAATTTGAAAAACCTTTATAACTCGAACAATAAATACCTTGCGGCTTGTATGGATTATGCTTCATATTTAGAAATTTTACTCTCCTTGGTAATTGACTGGTAACTTTTCATTTCATATTGTCCATTATTAACTTCTTAGTTGAGTTTCAACCTTTGGTGATTCTTCCCCCCTCCCCTACTCCCTGCTCCCTGGTGATTTGTATTTGATAAAATAGGGCACGTTGGTGATTTGTAATAGTAGGCTATGCTGGTGTTTTGTACAGTAGGCCTGTAGATCATAAATTCTGGGTTTGGGCTAATCACCCAGTTATGGCCTGAAAGTCCACACCATTAGGTGACCGATCCTTCGTTTGAGCCCAATTTCGGGCATACTGTGGGCTGATAAGCTCTAGCTAAGCAATTTCGGGCATACCATGGCCTAAAATCTGTTTCTTAAACAAAAGAACCTCACTTTGCTACTTGTAGTGACTTTTGTCCCATAATAACATGCTAAAAAAACTATAATTCTCATTGAAAAATAGTGAGACTAGAGTGTAATCTAAACACGCAAACTGCTAAAGGTCGCGTTTTTTTGGAGTATATAAATTATCCCCCACTGTCCAATGTTTTTTCAAGCTCAAATGTTCTTGAGTTGATGGTTTTTGATTTTGAATGTTCTTTTACAGTTGATTGTTTAAGGTACTAAAGATAGTGGAGTTTACATTCCATGATAATCTAGGCTCGAGCCTGCTTAGTCAATGTTCCGAGTCATTTGATTAAAAATCTATTACTATTGAATAGTGTAGCATCATACCATTAACTAAAAGAACTGGAAATGCCATGTGGCCTCCTCATAATGATTTGCCACATGGAATAATCAAATCATACTATAAACTAAAAGAACTAGAAAATGTCATTTGGCCTCCCCACAATAATTTGCCACATGGAATAATCAAAATAATTAACTGATATATTTATAGGTAAAGTTGATTTTATGTTATGAAACTAAAATAAATCCACCCATTATTCATTATACTACCTCTTATTCAACTCCATAGTCTCATTTAGTTTTTTCACAATTACCAAGAAAACATTTTAACTCTTAATAACTCTAATTGTTCTTAATAAAAACTTATGATCATACTATTAACTAAAATAACTGGAAAATTTCATGTGGCCTCCTGACAATGATTTGCCACATAGATTAATCAAATTAATTAATTGCTCTATTTCTTAAACTAAATAAGGTAAAGTTGATTTTATTTTATGAAATTAAATTAAACCCACCTATCATTCAATATACTGCCTTTTGTTCAACTCATTAGTCCAATTTATTTTTTCACAGTTGCCAAGACAACAATTTTAACTCTTAATAACTCTAATTGTTCTAAATAAAAAGTTATAAAAAGTTGATATTAATAATCTATGTATTGAGACGAATTAAAAAAGATCTCACATGACTATGTTTTAACTTATAGGTTAAGAATACAAATTAAGAGTAATAAGTGAATAGTGACAAAAAAATAAATGGGACTAATGGGTAAAATAGGAAGAAGAACTAAAAAGTATGGAAAATTTCAAGCGTCACAACTAAAAAAAGTTTGCAAAATGCAACACATTTATTTACTAAAAAAAATGACATTGTTTTTAATATTAACCAATATATCTACCATTAAGTTATCTTTGACTAGTATTCATTTATAGTTAAATTGAGTAAATTAGAATATATACACACGCACGCACGCACGCGCGCGTACACACACACGCGCGCGCGCACACCCCCACACACACACACACACACATATATATATATATATATATATATATATATATATATATATATATATATATATATATATATATATATATATATATATATATATATATATATATTGTTGAAAATTTCTAAAATTACAAAGTTAATTTATACATATAATTGTCAAAATTGAGTGTTTTTACTGCATAATATCTCTGGCTTTATTTTTTGGAAAATTGTCTAGAATAATCCCATTTTATTTGTCTATCTATTGTAAATAATCCCTTCTATTGATTTTTTTAAAATAATCCAACCTTTGTACATTATTTGCTGATAGCACCGTTTTCCAAATTTTAACCGGCTATTATAAGTACCTACCAACAAAGAGGAGCAGGGTAAAACCAACAAAGAATTAAGTGTAACGGCTAGTAGTTACCTACAGTAACCAGTTAAAATGTGAAAAAGGGGTGTTGTCAGCAAATAATATACAAAGGTTGGATTATTTAAAAATAATCAATATTAGGGATTATTCAAAGTAGATGGGCAATAGATGGGATTATCCTGGACAATTTTTTCATTTTTTTAATATCATATATTTATACATGCTAATGCTAAAAACCGTGCATTGCATGTATTTCTACACTAGTATGACATAAAAAGTATGAATTGTTATATAAAACGATTTCACAGAGAGACGCATATCTATTCTCATGGATATTAATGTAGCAAAAGCGACAATCTCGATACGTGATTAACATTAAACATAATTGTAGACTCAATTAGGAACGGGAACAGCAACAAGAGGGGGGGTGAATTGTTGTTGTTACTAGTTTAAGCGTTTTTGCCCTGTTTTTGCGGAATTGAATAAAATAAATAAAGCTTAAACTTAGAGCGAAATAATTAAAAGAGACAAACGATTTTTACGTGGAAACCTTTTGGGCCTAAACAAAAGGAAAAACCACGACCCCTTGGGATTTCTAAATTCTCCACTATGTTTAAGGCAACTCGTTACAATTACATTAAACATCTTACTTCACTCGAAGCGCATCAACTAGGCCAACTCTTCTCTCTTAAATTGCTTCACTCAAAGCAACAAACTTAGCTTCACTAAAAGCTAATTCTCACCACTAGCTTCACTAGAAGCTTTCTCTTTAGCTTTACTCAAAGCTAATCTCTTCTCTAGCTTCATTAAAAGCTATCTAATTTCCCCCTTAGACTCACCCGAGTCTAATTACAAATTCTCTCAAAAACCCTTACAAAAGGATAATAATTCTCTAAAAATAAAATCAATGAGTTGCACAAGAAAATATTATAAATTAATTGGCATTTTTAAAACAAAATTTTCTTGTAAAAATTCTCCCATAGTTACGTATGATTTAATGGCTCATACTAAGGCAAGTTTTTATGAATAACCGAGTTTCTTATTTATAGAGCTAAAATCCCTAAGAATAAGGAATATTCCAATCCATTATTCCATTATCAAAAGATCATGGAAGTAATGTGGATAATGCAGCCATACGGTTATTTGACTAAGTCAAACCAAACAGAAATAACCGCTGTCTTCTGTTCCCTTCAAGCAGCAGTTTCTTCAATAGCTGTTCCTGTTCCCCAAATTAATGGCTGGAACGTTTTTGCTATTAATAGAAACGGTTAATCTTAGTGGGAATGGTTGCTTGCTAATTTTTAGGAATAAAAACCAGTTAAGAAGATAGCTAAGACTCATTCAACAACCACTAATTCTATTTTTAGTAAATCCAATATTTACTAAAAATAGATCCTAAAATAAAGGATCTAGGAAAATAAGGACGTTAATTCATTTTTTTAAGAAAAACGATTTGCCAATTAATTTTAATAAATTACTACTGCAACAAATTAATTTTATTAAATACATTAACTAAAAATTAATTTGGCACAAACTTAAATAATGCTTGAGTATGCTTAGTCTGATATACATTTATTCTGTTGAACATTAGGAACTGTGGCTATGCTCTGATATTCATGCTCTGATGATGATTAATAAGTTTAGCTCAGTTTAGCTCTGATATACATACCGAGATACATACTTTGATTGTTATGATTTATATGCTCTGTTATGATTTATATGCTCTGATGATTACTTGAATGCTATGATAAAAGTTCTTACAGTGCTTTAAGTTTTGTTTGGTAAGTTTTGTTTTGTTTTAGTTCTATTTGAAATCTTAAGTTATAAACTACTTCCGATGTTTTGATTATGCTTAAGTTATTTTAAATATTTCTAATTAATAGAGTAATTTGTTTTTAATGTATGCTTGGTAAATTATATTGTAACGATTTAATTTACTAAGTAATGTAGAGTTGTTTTAATCTCGAACATGCTCTTCAATATTGGTTTTACTCTATTTCGTTTTTAAGTTTGTTTGAAAAGTTTGTCATCATCAAAAAGGGGGAATTTGTTGGACCTCTTGAGTTTTGATGATGACTACACTTTATTTAAGCGAACATGTTTTTAGAGATTGTGCAGGTCGATATCCGATTATGATTATGATCGTTGATAGTACCTATGCCTTAGCTTATGGAAACGTACATGTCAAAAGGTTTCAATTGATGTTAGGAGAAGTATATCGCTTGGGATGTAAAATGGAGACAGCAGGTCTACTGTTCCCAAGTTGGATGTTCTAGCTAAACTGAAGTCTGGAGACAGCACACTGTTCCTGAGCTGAAGGTTGACTACGTTGACTAAAAATTCTGATTATCATATTTTAATTATTATTTTTAGTTAATGTATTTAACCTTCAGCTCAGGAACAGTGTGCTGTCTCCAGACTTCAGTTTAGCTAGAACATCCAACTTGGGAACAGTAGACCTGCTGTCTCCATTTTACATCCCAAGCGATATACTTCTCCTAACATCAATTGAAACCTTTTGACATGTACGTTTCCATAAGCTAAGGCATAGGTACTATCAACGATCATAATCATAATCGGATATCGACCTGCACAATCTCTAAAAACATGTTCGCTTAAATAAAGTGTAGTCATCATCAAAACTCAAGAGGTCCAACAAATTCCCCCTTTTTGATGATGACAAACTTTTCAAACAAACTTAAAAACGAAATAGAGTAAAACCAATATTGAAGAGCATGTTCGAGATTAAAACAACTCTACATTACTTAGTAAATTAAATCGTTACAATATAATTTACCAAGCATACATTAAAAACAAATTACTCTATTAATTAGAAATATTTAAAATAACTTAAGCATAATCAAAACATCGGAAGTAGTTTATAACTTAAGATTTCAAATAGAACTAAAACAAAACAAAACTTACCAAACAAAACTTAAAGCACTGTAAGAACTTTTATCATAGCATTCAAGTAATCATCAGAGCATATAAATCATAACAGAGCATATAAATCATAACAATCAAAGTATGTATCTCGGTATGTATATCAGAGCTAAACTGAGCTAAACTTATTAATCATCATCAGAGCATGAATATCAGAGCATAGCCACAGTTCCTAATGTTCAACAGAATAAATGTATATCAGACTAAGCATACTCAAGCATTATTTAAGTTTGTGCCAAATATTCCCCCTTTTGACATCATTCAAAAAGAAGATAAGCAATCAAACCACAGCACTAAACATATAGTTATAGTCAAAGAGAGAATAAGGATGCACAAATTAAAAAGCAATAACAATGAATGCAAGCATGATAAGCAAAGATTAGCCAAACCTAACAGTTAGTAGCATATGTAAAAAGGTTTAACAAAGTTAACAATGTTTAAGAGGTGTACCCCAGCTGGTACCAAAAGAAAGAAATTGTTTAAAGACAGAGACAGCAGCAATGAAAATAATAAAAGGGAAACTATGAAGCAGGAGCATCTTCATCAACATATTCCGTTTGCACCTCAACTGTATCCAATTTAGCGCCAAGACGAGCCTCCATCTGAGTCATCTGGTCAGCTAAAGAGGCTAGGGAAACACGGATCTCATCTTGAAATTTGAAGAAGCGATCCTGCAAATCATCAAGCTTAAGGAGAATGGAATATAAGGGAGCAGTAGGAACGGTTGCCTGATCAAAGCTGTGTTTGTGAAATGATGGTGATGGTGATCTTGGTGTTGGTGAAGGTGGTGGTGGAGTGAAATGATGAGTTGGTGGAGTGGTTGGCTTTGATGAGGGAAAACTATTGGGTTCAGCCCTAGAGTCTTCTTCAAGAGAAACCTTAGATTCCAACCCCTGGTCTTCTTCCTCAGAAGGAACAACCTCCTGTTCCTTAACTCCATCCCCTTCTTTCTCCTGTTCCTCCTTCTCCTCTTCTTCCTTTTTCTCCTGTTCCTTCTCTTCCTTCTCTTCCTCTCCCTCCTGTTCCTCCTTTTCCTTCCCCTCTTCCTCCTGTTCCTCATTATCAGAATCAATCTCAATCTGTTCCACAATATTTTCAAGAATCCCTTCCTCATTTAATTTAAGGCGCAAATTACTCAAACATTTTGCACCTATCATATTGCTGGGACCCATAGGAAAACTATAATCACCCAGTGGAACACCAAACTTTGAGAAAATCCATGACAACAAACCACCATAGCCAACCATACAACGTTTGGCTATACAATCATTTAAATGAGAAATCATCAAGGAAGGAAAATTAATCTTTATGTTGTTCACCATACAGTATATCAGGGTTGCATCTCGAAGACTTACCTCACTACGTTTTGAGTTTCGTGGCAAGATAAACCTTCGAGCAATGTTGTAAAGTAACTTGTGTAAGGGGGACAAAACATTGTGACTCACTTTACCTCTCTTTTGCCTAACACCTAAACATCTCCAAACATCTTTTTCATCTCTTCCAGAAAACGCAATCTTAGACCCAACATGATAAACATCAAAACCAGTAGCAGGAACACCTAACCACTCTCCTAAAGTCAGACTATCAAATTCAATATCAATATCTTTGATTGAACTAGAACAAACTCCATCATGAACAGCAAAATTAGAAATAAACTCATGCATAATGTCAGGGTAAATGGGGTTGCAGCAATATACGCTCATAAGTGATTCCCATTTTTGAGTTTGTAAAATTTCATGGAATTTAGGAAAGATTGTAGATTCGTACCATTCTTTGTCTACACCAAATCCTACAGACATTTCTTTAGAAAGTTCTTCAGCATTTGAGTAATGCGTTACCTTCATTTTCTTGGTAGAGTGGGTTGAAGGTTTCTTGGATTCTCTTGTTCTTTTACCACTTGTTTGCGGAGACATAGGGGTGTCCTCTGGTTCCTTTGATGAAGACTTAGGTTTGTGAGTGAGAGAAGGTGGGTAGATAACTCGAAGAGGGACAGGTTGCTTCATTTTTGGTTTCATATTCTTGGTTTTCATTGAAGTTTTTAGAGAGAAAAGCAAAGGAGAATGGCGAAGTGAAAGGGAAATGGGAGGAATGACGGTTTAGGGTTGAGTGAACGTGAAAGGTTAGTGAAGATGAAATGAAAGATGGGACGAGTGGGAGTAATTATACCTGATGAAGTGACGTGCTAGAGGCAGTTATCAAATCAAGACAATTGATTTTGAATTGTGAAAATGGAGTATGTTGAGATTCAACTCCTACTTCCAAAAAAAAATTGCTGGAAAAAAAAATTTATATATAATTTTTTGTTTTTTATTATTTATAATAAGAAAATGATAATATTATGCTACTACCGTTTGATCAAAATAATCATGCAATCATAAGAACATTCAAAGTATATACCTTTAAAAAATGCGTACCTGATCCTTTCGATAATTGATTTTTCAATCAAGATTATTGTGGTTGATTGATCATTTTCAATTTTCATTTTGTCTCTAGGAATCATATATGACACTTCCTTTAATGCAGCTTGATCATGCCAAGTTCCAATCTCATTTTCTCATGCTGTTCCCTTGGAAGCGGTTTGGTCATGATATCTGCTATTTGCTCGTTAGTGTTTACATGCTTAACAATAATATTTTTATTTTCAACATTATCCTTAAGAAAATGATGCCTAATATGAATGTGCTTTACTCGTGAGTGATGCACTGGATCTTTGGATATGCATATGGCACTGGTATTATCGCAATAAATAGGAACACATGCATACTTAATACCAAAGTCTCTTAGCTGCTGCTTTATCCATAACATTTGGGAACAGCAAGCTGCTGCTGCTACGTACTCAGCTTCAGCGGTTGATAATGCAACAGTGTTTTGTTTCTTGGAACTCCATGAAACTAAACATGAGCCAAGAAATTGTACCATACCTGATGTGCTTTTTCTATTAACAAGATCTCCTGCATAATCTGCATCACTAAAGCCTTTCAAATCAAAGACATCACTTTTAGGATAAAATAATGATAAATCATCTGTTCCCTTTAGATATCTCAAAATACGTTTCACTGCAGTTAGATGTGATTCTTTAGGGTTAGATTGAAATCTCGCACATAGACCAACACTAAATGAAATATCGGGTCTACTAGCAGTTAGATATAATAAAGATCCAATCATGCCTCTATACATAGTTTGGTCAATATTTGTTCCATTTGTATCTTCATCTAATCTTACATTAGTAGCCATGGGTGTATGGTTGGTTTTAGCGTTATTCATGCCATATTTCTTAAGAAGTTCTTTTATATATTTTTGTTGATGAATAAAGATACCATTAGCAGTTTGTTTAATTTGCAAACCAAGAAAGAAATTTAATTCTCCCATCATGCTCATTTCAAATTCAGTGCTCATAAGGTTAGCAAATTCTTTACATAGCAATTCATTTGTGGCACCAAAAATAATATCATCAACATATATTTGAACAACTAATATATTGGAACCTTTATTCTTAAAGAATAAGGTTTTATCAATTTTACCTCTAATAAAGTCATTTTGAATTAAAAATTTTGATAGTCTTTCATACCATTGCCTAGGAGCTTGTTTCAACCCATAAAGAGCTTTATCAAGCTTATAGACATGATCAAGACACGAGGTATTCTCAAAGCCAGGTGGTTGTTCAACAAAAACTTCTTCATCAAGAAAACCATTCAAGAAAGCACATTTCACATCCATTTGATATAATTTAAAGTTCATAAATGCAGCAAAAGAAATTAAAATTCTAATAGCTTCTAACCTTGCTACTGGAGCAAATGTCTCAGTATAATCAATACCTTCTTGTTGATTGTACCCTTTGACCACGAGCCTTGCTTTGTTTCTTACAATTATTCCATGCTCATCTAGTTTGTTCCGAAATACCCATTTCAAACCAATTACCTTCTTGTGTTTCGGTTTGGGTTCTAAATGCCATACCTTGTTCCTTTCAAATTCGTTCAATTCATCTTGCATGGCTACAACCCATTCGGAATCCTTTAGAGCTTCTTCGTGATTTTTGGGTTCAAGTGATGATAGGAACGCAAAATGTGCACAAAAATTTCTCATTTGAGATCGAGTTTGTGTTCCTTTATTCAAATCACTTACAATCAAATCAAGAGGATGGTATTTTTGATATCTCCAAGGTTTTGGCATAAAATCTCTTGTGGGAACAGTAGCATGTTCTGGTTCATCAGCTTGATTAACATTCTGTTCAGCTACTGGGTTGTTCTGCTCATCTGTGGGAACAGCTGGATTGGGAACAGTCTGCTGTTCCTGATGTTCTGGCAGTTCCTGAACTTGATCAGTACTTTCTGCTTCTGCTGGAACCGGCTGTTCACCAGCTGTTTCTTGATCATGCACTTTCAATTCTTCATCATCTTCTTCTAAATTTGCAAGACCTATCTTAAAATTATTTGTATCCTGTTCACTTGACAAAAAGTTAGTTTCATCGAAAATTATGTGAACGGATTCTTCCACACTCATTGTTCTTTTGTTATAGACTCTATATGCCTTACTTTGAGATGAGTAGCCAAGAAATACTGCTTCATCACTTCTTTCATCAAATTTACCTATATTCCGTTTTCCATTAACATGTACAAAACATTTGCATCCAAACACACGAAAATAGGCAGTATTTGGTTTAACACCTTTAAACAGTTCATAGGGTGTCTTAGAAGTGATTGGTCTTATCAATACTCTATTTAAAATATAACATGCAGTATTAACAGCCTCGGCCCAAAAATTTCTAGGTAAACCACTAGCAATTAACATAGTTCTAGCCATTTCTTCTAAAGTTCTATTTTTCCTTTCTACAACACCATTTTGTTGTGGTGTTCTAGGGGCGGAAAAATTGTGACTTATTCCATGTTCATTGCAATAACTCATAAAGCTTGAATTTTCAAATTCTTTACCATGATCTGACCTTATGTGAACAATTTGATTATTGGTAGATTTTTGTATTTTGTTAGCGAAAGAGACAAACTCATTAAAGGCTTCATCTTTACTAACTAGAAATAAAGTCCATGTAAATCTACTATAATCATCAATAATAACAAACACATATCTCTTGCCACTACGGCTTTGTATTCTCATAGGTCCACACAAATCCATGTGTAATAATTCAAGCGTTTTTGAGGTGGTCACAACATTCTTTGGTTTAAAAGATGACCTTACTTGTTTTCCTTTGGCACAAGGATCACATATTTCATCTTTAAGGAATTTTATAGATGGTAGTCCTCTAACTAGGTCTTTAGATCTTAATGTATTAATCAATGAATAACTAGCATGACCTAGACGCTTATGCCAAAGAAGTGGGTCGTCTTCTATAACACTTAGACACGTTAGACTGTTTCTGGGAACAGTGTCCAGGTCCACTACATAAGTGTTCCCTTTTCTGATTCCCTCAAGAATGATGTCTCCTGTGTCGTTCCTAGAAATAATGCACTTTTCAGAAGTAAAGTTTACAGAGTTACCCTTATCACAAAATTGAGAAATGCTGAGTAAGTTGTGTTTCAAATTCTCGACTAAAAATACATTATCAATGGCGTGGGAACATGACCTTCCAACCTTTCCTTTGGCGATTATCTCACCCTTCATATTGTCACCGAAGGTTACTGTTCCCCCATCATAGGCTTCAAGTGAGAGAAATTTAGATTTGTCACCCGTCATGTGCTTGGAACACCCACTGTCGAGATACCATGAGCTGTTCCCCCTCACTTGGACCTGAAAGAAATAAATTGTTAGTTACAGGAACCCAGGCTGTCTTGGGTTCTTTGTCGATTTTACAAGAATCTTTTTTCTTAATCAGAATGTTATCGACATAATTTCTGTTGGAGACAGTGTACTGTTCCCTTTTGGTGCACTGGTCCTTCAGATGGCCAGTTCCTCCACCGAAGGAACAGATTCTGTCTCTAGGGAGATCAACGTAAACTTTCTTCTTCTTGTTATTCTTAAAGTAATTTAGGCCTTTTGAATTTTTACTTTTGGCATCTTAAATCTATTTGGGAGAAATTTTGATTTTCCCTTTTTCTCTTGAAATTAATTCAAGTTTATCATAATTGTTACAGTTAGGTTCTAGATTCAACTTTAAATTTTGAAAATCATAGCATAAATCTTTAATAGATGCATCATTCAATTCTTCATTTAAGCCTAATAATTTGTATTGTGATAACTCAATATTAAGAATAACATTTTCCTTTTTAATTCTCTCCATACTTTCCTTTAGGATTATGTTTAGGTCCAACAAACCGAAAAATCTGTTTTGGACATCATATCTAAAGGTGTTTATATAGGAGACATGGTCTTTGCTTACCTTGAGTTCCTTTTCTAATTGGAGACACTTAACATTGCAATTTTCAAGTTTAATTTGTGTCTCCTTTAGCAACTCTATTAATTTATTTTTACTCAATTTGGATGGATGGACAAAAAAATGAGTTAGAAGAACATACCTGCTTTATGGCAAAGGCATTAATTTCTACCTTTTGAAAATCTTCTTTTTTCAAATACGGTTTGGGTTTGGGAGCAATTTCATGATTGGAGTTAGTAATGGTTACCTCAAAATCTCCAATTTCAATGTCTCTCCAAACTTGATAATTTTCCGCTTTGATGAAAATCTCCATCCTATTCTTCCATTATGTATAGAATTTTTCCATCGAACATGGGCGGTCTTTGAGTAGAATAACCTTCTTCCATTCGCTCGTTCATAATTGACATTTTCGGGAACACCAGAATCTGCCCTTAGGGTTTCCTGATCTACTGGGAACAGGGCTCTGATACCAATTGTAGACTCAATTAGGAACGGGAACAGCAACAAGAGGGGGGGTGAATTGTTGTTGTTACTAGTTTAAGCGTTTTTGCCCTGTTTTTGCGGAATTGAATAAAATAAATAAAGCTTAAACTTAGAGCGAAATAATTAAAAGAGACAAACGATTTTTACGTGGAAACCTTTTGGGCCTAAACAAAAGGAAAAACCACGACCCCTTGGGATTTCTAAATTCTCCACTATGTTTAAGGCAACTCGTTACAATTACATTAAACATCTTACTTCACTCGAAGCGCATCAACTAGGCCAACTCTTCTCTCTTAAATTGCTTCACTCAAAGCAACAAACTTAGCTTCACTAAAAGCTAATTCTCACCACTAGCTTCACTAGAAGCTTTCTCTTTAGCTTTACTCAAAGCTAATCTCTTCTCTAGCTTCATTAAAAGCTATCTAATTTCCCCCTTAGACTCACCCGAGTCTAATTACAAATTCTCTCAAAAACCCTTACAAAAGGATAATAATTCTCTAAAAATAAAATCAATGAGTTGCACAAGAAAATATTATAAATTAATTGGCATTTTTAAAACAAAATTTTCTTGTAAAAATTCTCCCATAGTAACGTATGATTTAATGGCTCATACTAAGGCAAGTTTTTATGAATAACCGAGTTTCTTATTTATAGAGCTAAAATCCCTAAGAATAAGGAATATTCCAATCCATTATTCCATTATCAAAAGATCATGGAAGTAATGTGGATAATGCAGCCATACGGTTATTTGACTAAGTCAAACCAAACAGAAATAACCGCTGTCTTCTGTTCCCTTCAAGCAGCAGTTTCTTCAATAGCTGTTCCTGTTCCCCAAATTAATGGCTGGAACGTTTTTGCTATTAATAGAAACGGTTAATCTTAGTGGGAATGGTTGCTTGCTAATTTTTAGGAATAAAAACCAGTTAAGAAGATAGCTAAGACTCATTCAACAACCACTAATTCTATTTTTAGTAAATCCAATATTTACTAAAAATAGATCCTAAAATAAAGGATCTAGGAAAATAAGGACGTTAATTCATTTTTTTAAGAAAAACGATTTGCCAATTAATTTTAATAAATTACTACTGCAACAAATTAATTTTATTAAATACATTAACTAAAAATAATAATTAAAATATGATAATCAGAATTTTTAGTCAACATAGTCAACCTTCAGCTCAGGAACAGTGTGCTGTCTCCAGACTTCAGTTTAGCTAGAACATCCAACTTGGGAACAGTAGACCTGCTGTCTCCATTTTACATCCCAAGCGATATACTTCTCCTAACATCAATTGAAACCTTTTGACATGTACGTTTCCATAAGCTAAGGCATAGGTACTATCAACGATCATAATCATAATCGGATATCGACCTGCACAATCTCTAAAAACATGTTCGCTTAAATAAAGTGTAGTCATCATCAAAACTCAAGAGGTCCAACAATAATATTTACAATAACAATGCGGAAGTCTCCAAATGCCGATTTGCTGAAAACTTTTAAAAACAAAAATTGTTTATGACAAACGATAAATATTACATCCGAGAAGGCAAATGAAATAAATATCATTTGTTCCAAAACTACATAATAATTAAAACTAGATACGTCAAGATCATCAAACATCAAGTGAATAACAAAATGCAGCTAAGTCCTCGATAGCATAAATGATTGGTAGCTGCGGTCCGGATCAGAACCTAAAACTAATTCCTGCAAAATGTTGCCATCCATAATACGGATGACAGCCGATTGAACCGGTCAACAGTTAACGCCAAGCAGAACTCCCTATCTAGCTCAAAATACAGAAATTGTACACTATATCTACAAAATAATAATTAAAGTACGATTTCTTATAACTAATGGATACCACTGTATAATTTTACTATATTCTTTACTGTTCTATACTTTTAAGTCATTAAGAAACCATTCTCAACCTTGGCAGAAGTACGTTACTACCACTTATACTATCGGTAATCTTAATACTTAAATAAGTCCATTTGATTAATACTCAAAGCCGTACCATGCATCATTGTATCAAAACTAATCAAGTTTATCACTGATCAACAAGCACAACAATATGACACCTGATATATGTAAGGGTCTGGCTAGATTAGCGCCTAAGCCCTATATCTAACTGTGGTGGGAGTCGTTACCTCGCCAATGTTTATGTTCGAGCTTCTACAGGATAGGTAGCTAACACTTTGTTTAACACCGCATTTATACGTGCCAGCTAATACGGGCGCCAGGATTTTACATGCCAATCCATGGTTCGACATTACCTTACTATCAGGATCATTCAACAAATAATCAGATAATTTCACATAAGTTCATCACATTTTCCTTATTACATGCTAACTTTGACTTTATTCAACTTAGGTGATAACTTCTTTTATTTAATATTGTTACTACTATAGACTTAAATTTTACCTTTAGGCCCTTGTAGTTCATAAATTAATCTTTACTCATTATATTTTATTTGTCACTCTATATTTAATTTAATAGTTTTCTCATTAATTACCAAAAATTTTACTTATTATTTTATTAATAGTCTCCACTTTAATATTTTCTACTAGTAACTAATAAATTTTTTTTTCTTGAAATAAACTCCTAAAATCGATATTACCTAACTTAGAATCAGTACAACTTATTCTTTTCGGATAATTAATTATTTTATTTATAACTCCAACTTAAATTGTAATCTTAGGATACATTTTCCAAATCCAGCAATTTCACAAAAATCAGCTTTCAAGTTTTAGGGAGACAAGTAACTTTATTAAGTTTACAAAAAGATTAATATTTTAGAAAATAATCATAAAACTTGGAACTTCTCAATAATTAATATCTCTAGTTATAAAAACAAAGTGACACTTACAAATTTTTCACGAAAATCAATATTTCAAATAAACTTTGTAATTTTTACGAAAATTCAATATTTTTAGTTGTAAAGCAAGTAAAACTT
>NC_080052.1:11973665-11996165 GCF_026212465.1 Amaranthus tricolor
GATCTGTACCCGAAAAAACCGAACCAATTAGTAATCGATGACAACCCGAGACCGATTGACACTCGACACGAACTTCAACCGACACCGAACTGATGCTAACTCGATAGCTTGAATAACCGATCTCTAACCGAACCGTGACTAACCGACTCGACCCGAGTGTGACCCGTTGTAACACACAGCCGAAAAATAACAGATCCGAAATGCAACCGAATCGAATAACACCCGTCCGAAACTGACCCGATCAACCGAATGAACACCTCTACCTTATACATATGTCATGAATTCAACTCTTTGAAAATTATATTGAGTTTGCAACGGAAGTAGTTACTGTCCAATTACATTAGATTATTTTAGGCTGTTGTAAATTTTCTGAATTAGTTTTAAGGTGACAGCTGCTTACCTTTAGTTTATGTTGTGTCTCAGCCTGGTATTATTAAATTTCGTAATTTGTTTTATTTTATTGTCACTCCTTATATAATATATTTTTAAAATTACCCTTGCATAATTTTCGAATTTAAAAACTCTAAGATCTCTCTAAAAACTCTAAGATATCTCTAAAATCTCTGTAAAACACTCTCTAAACTAAAACAAGCTAAAACTTGAAATCGAATCACAATGGCGAACCAAAATGAGCATGAATATGATTCAGTAAGTAATTTAATCGATTCGAAATTTTTCAAAAAAAATAAAAAAGGATGAACACCAGTCGCTCGCGACCGTGCCGCGGATGGGTCGCGTGAAACGCGCCACTTTAGTCGCGCGTTTCACGCGACCCATCCGCGGCCCGATCGCGCGCGACTCATCCCTTTTTTATTTTTTTTTTGAATTTGTATTCCTCTTATTTATTTAAATTATTTTTTTATATTATTATTTAATATATGTTGTAGAAAATTATTTTATTTTATGATATATATATATTTTTTATTTACCTAATTATTATTTTTTTTAATATTTTGTATTGTTATTGTTAATATATTCAAAATTTTAATTATTAAAGTAAATTATTATTTATTTGATATTTAATATTTTTATTTTTTAATTATAAAACCTAATAATTATTTATTTAAAATTTTTATTATTAATGTTTATTTATTTAACATTTTATTAACTTAATCTATATTTTATTTTATATTTCAAAGTAATGTATATTTATATTGATTATTATAATTTACTTACTATTTATTAATGTTTGAAAAATTATTTTACATTTGTAGGACTTTTGAAAACTTAGGGGACAATGTAGATTACTCTAATAGATTTGTTACGGATAGGGATTTTGAATCTGTACATGAATTACATGCTTGGGCCGATCAGATAGCAATAGGAATTGATTTTCAATTTACATGTGCTTCATATAAACAAAAAGAAGGATGTTCTAGAGTTAGTTTGTACTTAAAATGCCACCGCTATGGTAATATTAGGGGTGATTTGCATAACTTAGATAATGCTGCCCGACTTGGTTCTAAAAGTAGAACATGTAGGTGTAAATTTATGAGTGATGGAAGTAGTCGTAAACCTAGGAAAAGACCTTGGACGGTGAAGGTGTGTCTTGGTGAAAAAGGAAGACACAACCACCTGTTCTTAGTGTATTGAGATGGTCATATATGGGCAAATAGGTTGACTGTAGATATTCGGCAGCACATACGAGAGCTCAGTGCAACCGACATGCAACCTGCGTTTATCATGACCTTAATTAGACAAAGTTTTCCTAGTTTTTTTGCTAGTATGAATCAAATTTATAATGTAAGACAATCAATTAGGAATGAAGAGATGGAGGGTAGGACTCCGCTTCAACACTATCTTTATATGGCCCCAGCGCATAATTACATGGTTTGGACACACTTGGATAGTGAAGGGCAATTGAGTAGATTATTAAATGCAAATCCTACATCCATCCAGATGATACGTATGTGGTCCTATGTTGTGTTGATAGATACAAAGTATAAAACAAACAAACAAAAGTGGCCGCTTTGTGAAATAATTGGAATGACGCCAACCAATAACAAATTTTTGGTTGCGTTTTGTTTGATGTGAGATGAGGCGGTTGTGTCATATTCGTGGGTGTTGGAGAGATTGAGAGATATTTTTGGCAGAGCTCAGACTCCCAACGTAATCGTAAATAATCGAGACGAGGGTTTATCTGCAGCTATTCGTGATGTTTTCCCAGGTAAAAATGTTATATTGATTAATTACTGTCGTTCTATTTATTAAATATATGTTACTTATATTCAATCTTCTATTTAATGTAGATGTGTGACATTTATTATGCGTATGGGTGGGAGGACACTTTAAACCAGTCAACATAATTACGAACAACCTTTGATGGAATAGATGCTCGACGAAGTGCCTGATCACCAACGCGGGCACAATAAGGGAACCTACTCCATGCTTCCGTGTGAATAGACGGAGAAGCAAAGGTCACGGAATAGGTACCCTGTGCCGGTCGCGTAGCTTGGGTAGGTCTCATAGGAGGGGGGAATAGCCTGTACAAAATCCAGCTGTCTGACTGTCCTCTCAGACAAATTCACCTTGACAATATCAAAACAAGTGATACCCCCGATAAAGGCAATGCATGGGTGCTCATTTAATAATGCCCTAGGAGACATTCCACTGACTTACAAGCAAAATTAACATAAACAAAATAATCTAAAATTAAAGCAAAAAGTATAACAATGTGTTATGTGATATACAAAACCTGAGTCCCTGTCATGGAGTCCAATATACTCCTACAGTCTCTTAGCCTACTGAGCTCACGAACTGGCTTCTGTGTGGACCACATCTCCGCCCTCGTCTTATTAAGCACATCAGCATGACGAGGATGGGGGTGGAAGGCAGGGAAGTACTCGTAAATCCATGTCTGTAACAATGTAAGACAACCAGCAATAGTCTTGCACCCAGCCCTAGACGCCATACCTAGTTGCCAATACAAATACGCCAGAGTCACTGCACCCCAAGTAATCTCATCCTGATCAACATTCATCGTAGGTATAAGGTGAGGTCGCATCCCAACTCTAGTCTTATCCACCAGCAGTGTTGAACCCACAATAGCCATGTAATAGGCTGTAGATTGTGTCTCTAAAGACTGAGATGTAACATTCAGAAATTTAAATAAAATAATATTTGGGCTTTAAACCAATTAGGAAACCTACCATGAATCAACTAAGTTAAGTAAGTTTTATAATAATAATATATATAAATAAATAAAATAATAAAAAAATAATAAATTAATAAATAAAATAATATAAAAACCCAAAAACCCCTTTCTTTCTTCTCCTTATTCGTATGAACCCAAGGAATAAAGCAACCATTGTTTTTGATTTTCGATTCGTGCAAGAATTTAACTACAGATCAGCATTCTTCTTCTTCTTCCTCTTCCCACTGATCTTCGAAAGACCTGCGTGCGAAAATCAGATGATTTTCTTTCCTTCGTGATGTTCAAGGTAAAGGTTCTATACTGCTACATTTTCGATTGTTTTGTGTAAATTATGGTTAAATTGATCCTTCTTGCTCATTCTCCTCTGAATTCGTATCACAATGAGTGTAGATCACCCGAAAACTTCCTTCCTTGACCTGGATTCTGCCGTAATGGGATGCTTAAGGTGAGTTTTGGTTCGATTGCTAGACACCAAATTCAAGTCAAAAAAATC
This sequence comes from Amaranthus tricolor, assembly GCF_026212465.1. Classification (NCBI taxonomy): domain Eukaryota; kingdom Viridiplantae; phylum Streptophyta; class Magnoliopsida; order Caryophyllales; family Amaranthaceae; genus Amaranthus; species Amaranthus tricolor. The sequence continues at coordinate 11,977,313 of NC_080052.1, forward strand.
AGCATTGAATCTTTCTTTGTTCATTTCTTGTTGTTGCAAACAGAAGGTAATCCTTCTTGTTTTCTTTTGTGCTTTTCTTAAATAATGATATTCATATTCATATGAAGGTTAGTGTCATTGATATACTTTCACTTTCATATCCCTTTGCCATGTATAAAGCCCTAAATATTGATTAATCTAGTGATGATTGATATATGATTATAGGAGATTGAGATTGAGGAGTTTTGGGGAAGAATTCTAAAATTAAATGTAATTTGAGTTTTATGATGTATAAATGGTAAATTGTTGAATGTTGAAACAATTTGTTGGAGTTATTAATTAGCATGAATTCAGTAAGATTAGAATATCGATAGTGTTGGATGTAGGAAGATTATGGAAACTTGATGTACTTGAATATTAGGAGATTCTTGTGAAATTACGGATAAATCTTGTTGTTGTTATCAATCGAATAGATTGGGTAATTGTAAGTGTTGGATATAACCCTTGATTTTATATGATTGGTTGTCCTTGAAAGTATCTAGGGTTCGTGGGGAAATTGTTAGTTGAATGAATAAATTAGTTGTGTTCTTCTTTTTAGATAGTTTGTTATTCTTGATTAGTTCTTTGGTTTAGAGTCTAGATAAACATAGAGGTGTTTGAAATGGAAATACAAAGCGAACTGTGGAGACTTATAATCTTTACGAGAATATAAGCTAGACTAAAGCAAGGTTATATATTTTGATGATATTGAGGGTCTCTGAAATGAGAAATATTAGAACAGAAGATGGAACTAAGATGCGTTCTTAGGATGAGATGCAATGAGCTATATGAACCTAGTTGTAGTATCGTATGCTTTGTTGTGATGCTATATTTTTTATGCTTCAGGAGGCGGCATTATCAAGGAGCCCTTCTAGTGATCGCGGAGTACCAGACTTAGCTTTTTGAAGCGTTCTTTTTGGTGAGTAGTAGCAGTCCCTTAAAGGGTTTGGCCAGACTACATTCTTGAAAATAAAATTTTTACTAAAACTCTTTTGAAATTGGAAATTGTTGAGACAAATGTTGTTGTGAATGCTTATGTTGATATTATGATATGGTCAATGGATCGGGCTTGCGACCTGGTCATTGACAGAGTTGAGGATCATTGTTCCCTGCTCCTTGTTTTTGAAGCAAATTGTCATTCAGATATTGACTAGCTTCACCCGAGAGCGACATAGCCTTAGAGCTATGGGGCACCCTGTGCGCACATAGATCTAGGAAACTGATGTTGCTTTAAAACCTATGATTTGAATTACTGTGTTTTGTTGTTTTGATTGTTACTTCTCAATCAGTTTAATCTGACCTTTTGTTGTTTTCAACTTTTAGTTTGTCCACAGATCGGAACTAGTCGAGAATAATGGATTAGGGGAGGTGATTAGAGGTTCCAAGGATATATATTAAGCTGAGCACATAGGAATTTGTAGTTTTGTATTAGGATTTTGGATAAATGTAAATTTGATTTGGCTGTGTTGGTTATATTGGACTTGTAGAGAATTGTATGATTATCTTGTGATATAGTTAGATGTTTGTTTTGAGATTTAGCTGAGTTATTTACGTTAAAGAGCTGGTGACCCCTTTGCTCAAGTTTTGGAAATGTGATTTCAATTTCTTGGGAAATGAACCCCGTGATGACCCTATTTACTCAGTCAACGGTAAGTCGGGTTGTTACACTGATTTCGGTGGCACATGTGCATAATTTCACCAACGTTGATGCTCCCGCTAGTAAAGTACCCCTTCCTTTGCAGCTCAAACATGGGCTCTCCAAATAGATCGGCCAGCGCGAGCTTCCACTCACCATCAACAGGTTCAGCGGGGGGTGAACCTTTAATACCAATACCTAAAATGCGTTGCATGTCGTGCAACATAATGGTCATCTCCCCCCAGGACATGTGGAAGGTGTTGGTATCAAGCTGCCACCTCTCCACAACGGTCGTAATTAAAGCACTATCAATGTGTTGGTGCATAATGTATGGCAAACGACTAAGGGGAGTAGCAGGTAAAACTCCGTACATTTCATTAGACATATCTTGCGGTCTGATGATTGCGTCTAGCGACTTCTTGTTAGTATGGCACTCCAAAATCGTAGGCGTATGCTCAGAGCCCTCAAAAATAACCTTAGCTATGTGCTCCCCGTAGTTGGGTATCAAGCGGGTGTCACTGGGGCCCCCGCACTAGGGTGATGTGATCAACCAGTTCGTTTCAGCGAACTGTTGGTGCCTCCTCCCCCATGGAGCCGCATCGTCAACTTGGATGTCTTCTGCATGATCAAAAGCGCCTTCCGTACAAGGGCATGTCCTTGTAAACTTATCGGCATGCCCTCGCACGACCGTCCAATCTGGCTGACCAACAAAGCCTTCGTAGTCACTATCCTCATCACTGGAGGCCCCGAATTACTCTACATGCTCGTCTAGTCCTCAAAATGAGTACGCACTTGGTGCAGCGTACTCGAATGTTGGGCCAGAATATGTCTGGCCTCCTCTTCCTACCTAGCCCGCCTAGCGCCACCCGTAATCCCCTCTTATGAGGGTCCCCTCTCAGTAAGGTCGGCCAAGAACTATTTCCGCTCAACAAGCCTCTAAAAAAACACATTCCCCTTTCTTGATTACCAACCATTTACTACAATTTGATAATTTAATAACTATTAATAATAAATTAAAAAAAATTATTATGTCAATTTAATTACATGAATAAAAAATAATAATTAATTAACATATTAATTCATGATTGGAAATGATTACTTAATTAACATTAATAAATTCCTGGCACTAAAAAGAATATTAAATTAATTTTAACTACATTAATAATATTAATTTAATAAATATTTAATAATATAAATTATTAACAAATACATAATTCATACATATAAACTAATAAACATTTAAAAATATTAATTTTTAAATTAATAAGTTAAATTACTAAATATTTAATTAATATATTATATTAGTTAATAATTAATAATTTAATATTATTATTATTATAATTAATTTTCAATAAATAATAATAATAATAATAACAATAATAATAATAATAATAATAATAATAATAATAATAATAATAATAATAATAATAATAATAATAATAATAATACTAAATTAGTTATTATTAACAAATATAATTTATTAACATAAATATTAATTATTAACATATAAAACGCAAAAATTCAAAATAAAAAAGTCGCAAGTTTTGTGGGACTCCACCGCGATTGGGTCGCGCGCGATTGCCTCCTTCGTATAATTTTTTTTTTTTTTTTTGAATTTTGGAATGAGATTCGATTAGAAACTACCTCGAATAATTGTTCGCGTTTTGAATTGCTTAGCTTTAACTCCACAAATTTTAAGTTTTGATTTAGTGTGTTTTGAGTGATAAAAGTGTTATTGAGTGAGATTGAAGTGTATTATACAAATTTTAAGTCCAAGGACGTTTTCGTCATTTCATTAAAATAGGGGTGGCGATAAAATGAAAAGGGTGGTGAAGTATAAGGATTGGGCCTGAGAAAATGCTGGGCCGATAGATTGAGGTCAGGCTATCAACGGCTTATACAATTCGGTAATCTTAACACTTGAGTAAATTCATTTGGTTAATACTCATAACCGTATCGTGCATCATAGCATCAACACTAATCAAGTTTATCACTGATCAAAAAGCACATCAATATGACACCTGATATAGGTCAGGGTCTTGTTAGGTGAGGACCTTAGTCCTAAACCGTAACTATGGTAGGAGTCGTCACCCCTCCAATACAATTTATGCTCGAGCTCTACAGGATAGGTAGCTAACCCCCTGTCTTACACCGCATTTTACGTGCCGGCCAACACGGGTGTCGGAATTTTACATGTCGGTCTACGGTTCGACATTACCTTACTATCAGGGTCATTTAGTCAATATTCATTCACACAAGTACATCACATTTTTATTACTACAATTTTGACATTGACTTTGACTTTGATCAACTTAGGTGATAACCTCTTGTATTTAATAAAATTCTTAATCATAACGTAAAATTAACCTTTATGTCTTTATACATTCATTATTAAATTTTTACACATTAAATTTTATTTATAACTTTATTTTTAATAGTTCGCTAAATTCACACTAATAACTTAATATTCTATTAATAGTCTCCAAATTAATATTTTCCACAAGTAGCTACTAAAATCTATTTCTTTTAGTTCCCAAAATAAACATTTCCAACTTTCTAATAAATAAAACTTTATTCTTTTCAAAAAAAATCAAATATTCTAATTAAAATTCAAGTTAAAATTGAATCATTTGGAAAAGTTTACAAAATTCTACAAGTTCACCAAAAAAATCAATATTTCAAGTTTAGAAATAAGTAAACTTATTAGGTTTGCAAAAATCAACATTCTAGTTATAAAACAAATAAAACTTATAATTTCACAAAAATCAATATTTCTAGTTTTAAAACAAGTCCAACTTATAATTTTCACAAAAGTCAATATTTCTAATTATAAAATAAGTAAAACTTGTAATCTCACAAAATCAATATTTCACACATAGTTTGAGCGGCAAGTATACTAAAAATACTTTTACATCATTTTACGTAAATTTTGATTAAATAGTTAGCAAATAAAATATTTTGTACTAAATAGTGATTAAAGTTACTTTTATTATGAAATCTCATATATTCAAGAAAAACTATTCATCATTTAATAACTTATAAAAATTTCTCAGAAATATCTTTTTAAATTATTATTTTATTATTTTCACAAAATAGTTGTAATAATTTAAAATAGTAAATCAAACTAACTTTTTTTTTATATGATAGTGGTCGAATAGCCTATGAGTGTTTTGGGCCCTTTTCACATAAAAAGAACGACTTAATTTAATTTATTATACTAAATCCTAGATTTAAATAATTAACATAACCACTTACAAAAATAAAAATTTTACGCAATAATATAGAAATTTACTATAACCTTAAGGATAAACTTAAATCTCAAAATAAAGTATAATAATAATAATATTCTTAACATAACCATACTTAATTAAAAAAAAAAGTAAGTTCATAAAATAACTTACTACCTCATAAACTTGAAGGCTAACATAAACATATTAATAAAGTTTTAACATAAAAGTTCTTAAATATAATAACATTTCTAATGTAACACAAAACTCATAAACATACTAGCACTAGTTTATAACTTGAATTATACTTAATATCACTAGAATATAATTTTGCACCAACTTCCTAAAGTTGTTCAAATAAAGATTATTAAATTAACATACTAAAAAATACTTTTACCATATACATACTTAATATAATCTTGATCATAATTTCATTAAACTAACTTCCTACTAAAACATATTAGCAAATTTCATACTTTGCTTATTATAAAGTAAATATAATGTAAAATTCCACAAAAAAGTAGGGTAAGAAATTATACCATACTAACACCAAGGATTAGTATTAAGTACTTATTAGGAAAATAATAAGAAATAAGACCCTCCAAAATAGATAATAATACTCCAAAGATAATTAATTCAAACTCCCAAAATAATGATGATCTTCTAAGCTGCCAAAATAATTAAATCCAAACTGCAAAAATAATAATACATTAAGTACACAAAGTAATAACCCAATAATGCTCCATAATGATGATGATTTAAGCAAAATAAAGAGTGTTCTAAGCTCTATCTTCTTAAATTTTTTCAACTTATAATAAAGATATTAAGGTAATAAGATTTTAATAAAATGAAAATATAAGAAAGAATGTTAGAATGATTTTGATGATGGTGGTGTAAGTGATCACATAGCTAAGTGGGGGTATTTACAATAGGTTTTGGCAACTTGTAGTTCATTAGATTGTATGAAAAAGAGTGTTAAAAATATAGAAGAAGGTTAACTTGTGTAAGTGATTTAGAGTGTGTAAGTGAATGTTTAAGAGTTGGAGTGTGTAAGTGAATGTATAAGAATTTGAGTGTAAAAGACATTTAGCTTGTGTAAGGAAATGGTGATAGCTTATGTAAGTGATGAACATCAAGGGTTAAGGTAGAAAGGATTTTGGTTCATCAAATTTTTATTCTAATTTATACAAGTGAACATGTTTTAGGACAATGAGTAAGTTTGATTAAGGTTTGATTTTAAAAATATGATAGTTTACTTAGAAAATTTTGCTTAAACTATACTTAAAGTTAATAATAAAAATACGACTCATTTTTATGTATAAAATAATTAAATTAAAGTTATAAGGTTAAAATAATAAGTAGTAATGTTAGTTTAAGGAAGAAAGTTAAAACGTAATGTTTTACAAAATCGAGAATATAAAAATAAAATTTTACTTTTCGTACTATAAAATAATAAAATAATATTTTAGTGCTAATAAAAAGATTTTAAACAAAATAATATTTTAAAGTTTAATATTTGAAAGAAATTACAAAATCGGAAAAAGTTTAGGAATTAAAGATGGTTTGAAATGGATAACCAAAGGATTAGAAATTTTGAATTGAAAATTCGGAATAATTAATCGGAAGATTAAGATTAAGAATTTGAGTCTGTTACACAGACTCAAAAATACATTTCACTCAAGTTGAGACGAAGGAGGAGGTAATTCTGTCTTTAATGTTAGTTCACAAAAACTTGGACAAGACGGTCTCATTATGAGACCATCAATTTGGACCGGCCTAATTCGAACATGTAACAAACTCACATGTTTTCCTTGATTCTTTCTATTTTCTGGGCATTTATCAATTTTGACCTTAAATGTATCAATTTTGTCCTTAAAGGTATTAATTTCAACTTAAATTAAACCTTAAATAAATCAATTAAAAATAAAATTTTCAATTTTGACCTGAAATTGATCAATTTTAACGTCAAACTGATCGATTTCTACCTAAATATGATTTTTTTTCTTTTTCATAATTTCAAAATGGAGGTAATATAATGGTATTATTCTGTGGTAGAATTTCAAACAATAAATGGATGTTATAACACTATCAATAATAGTGTTAAAACATTGTCCATTATAAGTACTCTTGTTCGATACAACATGATGGTTCTAATGGAATAATAGAACATAAGAGTACTTCATCATCATCATACCCAATATATCCCGCTCATAGACAACTATGGTCAGGGTCTGGGGAGGGAAGAGAGACGGCAGCTCATACCCATGTAGGAGAGTGCGGCCAAAAAGTTCCTCAGCTCAAGAAGGGTCTTCAAAGAAAGAGGAGCCTGCAACTATCCGAAATCCTGAAACTTACGCCCACGTTAACCATGAACATTAATCAACTAACTAAATCTACACAACACATAGAGTACATGTAAATAACTAAAAAACGATAATGGTAAGAGAGATGGTAAGGAACTATAAGTAGAGGCAAAGAACAGAATCAAACAGTGGTTAAGAGGGGCATGTCTAGTAATCTAAGACGTGGATAAGGCGCCGCCAACTTGCCCTATCCCTAGTCAGGTCGTTAAAGAGGTGAAGTTCGTGCAGGTCACTTTTAATCTGCTCCTCTCACGTTCTCCTTGGCCTTCCTTGCCTTCTCTTGCCCTCCACTATGATGCATTTGATCCTTCTTACTAGGGCGTTATGGGTCTTTCACTGCACATGCCCAAACCATCTCAATCTATTCTCCCGCATCTTAGCAGAAAAAGGTGCAACCCCTAACTTCTCCCTGAACTCTTGGTTTCTTATCCAGTCCATCATGGTTTTACCACACATCCACCTCAGCATACGCATTTCTGTTACTTTCATCCTCCGTTCGAAAACCTTTTTTACGGGTCAACATTATGTCTGTACAACAAAGCCAGCCTAATTGCAACGCGATAAAATTTACCCTTTAGTCTCCTAAGGAATTTTTTATCAGAAAGCACTCTGATTGCTGCTCGCCACTTAAGCCATCCCGCTTGTATACAATTAGAAACGTCTCCATCTATCTCCCCATTGCTCTAGATCACTGATCCCAAATATTTGAACTTGGACATACATGCAACAACTTCTACCCCTATGGTCACCTTTGGCTCCCTTATCGATTGTCCCACTAAAGTCGCATCGCAAGTATTCTGTCTTCGTACAGCTTATACGCAACCCCTTACTCTCCACTCTTCCAATTTACTGTTAGCCTCCTCCTTAGTACTAGTACTCTTTATTATCGATCAATAATAGTAGTATGGATCTTCCCCCAACAATTTTTTGTTCATAATAGACTTGAAAATAATGTTTTAGGTGTATTATTTACTTACCCTGGATGTAAAGGTAGAAGAAGTGTCGATTTCAAATTATGTTTGCCAATTGATCCAATAAATGCTTTAGAAATAACCAATAGCTCATAGCCTTTTTATTATAAAAAATTTCAATTTTCAATTAAGAATGATGATTTCAAACCTGAAAATGATTAATTATGATCAATTACAACTTATAAAAAGTTCAAATTTAACCATAAATGTATCAATTATAAACTTAAATAGATCAAATACTGAGCACATATTAAGAAAAATTTATAATTTATAATTTATTTCGACGAAAACATTTCTGTCCAACCAAACAAACTCAAATGAAATTGACCACTTGTCCCTTACCCTTGATTAGACTCAAAATACATTCCACTAATGTCAGCAAAAATAATGAACTTTTTAACACTCAAAATAGAAGTTTTCTAAATCGGTTGAAGTTTCACCAGAGCTTCGTGAACAAGTGTTAGAACTCGGAACAGACCAATGTGCCAAACATTGGGCATAATAATCAGCTACGCTCTATGCTAAAGTTCGTAAAACTTAGATAAATTTTAATTGTACTATATTTACTATACAACAAAGTAGGACTATAATGCATCTTTCCTATTCTAACTTGTGCCAAAAAAGGAACCATGCGTCAAAATCTTCCTCGAACACTTATTGATGATAAGGCGAGAGAATTATCCCCGGTAAACAGCTACGACGAGGCCTGAACATTAAATCACAAAAATAATATCAAAAAACGATTGATAATTCAAATTAGCAGGCCGAATTTAACTTTAGCAGTTAGCACACCTTAAACAAAGAAATCTTGAAACAAAATCAAAAAATAGATAGGACTCCCCTAAAAACAGAATAGACAAGACACCGCGCAAAACATCCTATAAACTACTAAATTGAATAATGAGCAAACAGTATAACATCCGCAACAACTAGGCATAGGTGCACAGCTATTTGCTATACGGGAAAGTCGAATTAGATTAATTATAATGTCTACATCAAGTGCATGATGCAAGATTATCTTTCAATGATTCAATCATTATGAAGTATACACCAGCCTTTGTATGTCATGAAGAACAATCTCCCTTCATCAATCAACCAGATTACCATAAAAATAAACAAGATAGATTAGTGTAAAGATGAAGAAGGACGAGTACTAGCAAAGAATCTTAGCTCCTACCCTCAGCCTAACTGTCCGTTTGGACATGAACATTATAAATCCATTATACTCCTATAACAATACCAAGACGCATAAATCTGTCTCACCCAATATAGAGCCCAAGCAACAAAAAGGCTTCTAGCTTCACAAAAAAGATGAAAAGTTGATTTTGAGGTCACACATCATCATAAAAAATATAATACTAAATCCTCCAAAAAAATATAAATATTGATGCTTCATCCCCTAGCCTAAGCTCCAGCTTAAAAAAAAAGTCATGCATTCCTCCTGACATCAAGCAATCAACTCGAAAAATTCCAAAGAAAAAGGAATACTTGGAAGCCCTACCATACTAGACAGAGGCACATATACCACACCCGCTTACTAAAATATAAAAAATTTAAAGATATGTGAGGGTTAATAGAAAACTTGACAAACATTGATTCACTAAAGCCAAAAAAATGAACCTAATTACTTGTGAACTACCCTAACCATCTGTGTAATTGAGGACGATTACAAATATTCCCAACATTGTTACCCAACATTAACTTCCACACCCACAACAGGTTCGCCAAAATACACACCTTCCAGAAAACAAATGAGCTGCTTCAAACAACTAAGCAAAACAATGCATCAAAAATATAACAATCACCAAACGATTAAAAAATACTACTAGTAGATCAATACAATGCATATATAGGACTCTCAACACAAAACCCTCATTCATCAGTTCAATTACTTCAAACACTGATCCAACACTTAATCTCATGAAGTACGGTCTCATCAGCACCTGCTGAATTTTGAACCGACTTGAAATAGACCTAGAACCCAACTCGAATCAGTGGGTCATAACGCAGAAATTTTAACCGTAACACGATCCAAAAAACTTGAAAATTGAATCAAACTGGGCTACTTTGACCAAGTATTTTCAGTTCCACGTCATTATTTTTAAACGGAAACAACAACATTTTTGTATAATTTTTTAAAATATTAATTAATATTTCTTTATTGTAGCCCTAAAATTGGTACATTAATCTTTTTTAAAATAATAATATTTTCTACGAAAAAATAAAATTACATATGTTTAGAATAAAAAATAATGATAAGAAAATGAATTATTTAAGTCCTTGACAAGTTAGGTCAACCAAAACCAGAGTCGGTTCTAGGCCATTATAGATGTTTGATTGTCGATGGCCACTAGAAAACAGAGGCCTCATATATTAATTATTTACAAACTCCGTATAGTTCATCGGTCAAACGTAACGTGTCTTCCTGTGATATTGTCGGTTAGGGATTCTAAACTAAAGGTATTCAAAACAAACCTAATGACCAGACAATTACCTGACCTTGTAACCGAACTCAATTAAATGAATTAGCAATTATGTAAAAACTAACATGGATACAAGACCCGAAAAATCTAACCCAAAATGTTAAATTTTTGCGAAAATTTTGATTCTTATTTTTTACCATCAATTGTTGACGAAAGGTCTTAATTTTCTAAACATAAAAGAGTAAATAAATTCTTTTCTCTGCCCCAGCCAAAACCTGACCACGTATACACACATAATAAATTTCACTTTATAACCCAAAATAGACATTTTTAACAAATCCACAAGAATACAATAAATAAGTACCTTTGCTCACATTTCTTATTAGGAACATACAATTAACAAAAGTTCAGTGAACAAGTGCAAACACTAAACCATCAATTATAGATAATCCATCAAAACTCAATAACAACATATCAACAATAAAGAACAATCAATTTAAGTTCTAGTATTTTCTCCTAAAAGGTATTTGGATGACATTTGATGAATTAGATAACATTTGATGAAAGAAAGGGGAGGATTTGTTTAATACATAATGCTGAGGAGTTTCCTCTACAACTTTCCTTCTGTTTCCTTCCGTACATACCTAGCATAAATCACACAATAAAATTCCACCTTCAAATTGAAAGTGATCACTTACAATTAGGTATCATTATAAATCAATAAATAAACCTTGAGTCGACCCAAAAGGAAGGGTGTGATAGTGTAAAATAAAGTGTGAAGTAACAAATTTAGCATGAACAACAAAACCTTTCTCATATTTCCTCAAAAGATAACACAATCAAGACAACAAGTATTAATTCTTAACTTTAAAACACCATCAAATCAAAACTCAAATATGCATTACATTTGAGAAGTAATAAATTACTCCTTACCTTGAAACACAGCCCACGATCATCTTCACTTGTAATCAAAATTTGGGATAGGAGGTGAATCAAAGCTTTCCAAAACCTTAGCTTCACTTCCACTTGACCCGCTTCCACTAGACCCATTCCCCTCTTTCTTCTTATCACCACCTCCAAACCACCCACCAAACCAACCTGACCCACCACTATCCCCACCCACATCAGACTCTTTCATTTGACCCGGAAAACCAAACCCACCACTATTCCCTCCACCCATTTGCGGATTAGCCCCACCCATCCCATACCCAAGCATGTTCGGATCCTCATAAATCTGAGGAGGTGGGGAAGTCATCCGATTAATCATTATCCCAACCCCTTCAATAAACGCCAACAAAACCCCACCAAAAGCAGCAGATCTTGCAGAAGCACGCAGCCCTTGTCGCATCGACAGAAACCCACCAGTAGCAGCGCCTGCAAAGATCGAATTCCATGGATCTTCCTTTTGGCGAAGATAAACCATACTACAATCAAAGGTTGAGAATAATCCACCCCAAACTGCAAAACCACCACCAGTTCTTGGAGCACTCATACGCATGGTCTGGAAACCGCCTAAAAAGCGTTCGCCTTTAGGAGCGTTGGCAGAACCTTTGATAAAGTGAAAGACAGAACCACCTACTGCTCCCATGGCGAAAGCTCCACCTACATCGTCGAGGATTCTGTCTGGGCAGGGTTCTCGTGAAGTTTCTGGTGTTCCCATGGCGGCTGTGGAAAGATCTACAATCTCTCCTTCGTCGTTTGTATCTTTGCTAAGTTTGAGGTGATCACACAAGAATGTAAACACCTGAGTAGTGATAGTTAAAAATTCAGAATCATTTGCTCAAACAGATTAACACTTTGATATACATTATATTACAACTCATATTTTGTTAGAAATTTGATTTTTCACCAATAAACAGCCCAATAAGTCTTGTATAAATTAACACCGTTTAAATTTGAATTACATTAAATTGATCAACAAACTCAATCACCCACTAATAACAATCAATTTATACCATTCTATCAATTTTAAAGATTTACAGTAAGAATCTGAACAATTTAAAACCAAATCTTTAGGAATTTGGTATCAATTTTTACACTTAACAGAAACAATCTCAACAATTACGAAAGCCATTACACTGAAAAAAAACACCATTATCAACATCTTATACATCAGTTCTAGATATCCCGGCAACTTAGATGAAATTTCACACGGAATAGGAAAAAAATTATATATTCGTACACTTAATTTTCTAAGATTTAAAGCATAAAACTTAATGTAAAACTTAAATAGACAACTAATTAAGAATAAATTTCAATAAGATAACAAAAATACATAGAAGAGAATGAATGCGAAACACACCTGAAGAGGATGCAGAAGACAGACAGCGGTAAGGGCGAGACTTAATATGGGAGGAGAGGAGCTTAAATCAATATAAACCCTAAGAGGAATCGCGAGAGACCGTCTTAGAATAAACAAATTTATTCAAGTGACTAAATTTAATATATTAAGTGTTATTTTTAATTTAAAAAGGAAAAATTACCAAAAAAAATCTACCTATTTTATAGCACTTTTTGCAAAAAAATTTCTAATCTAATTTACTTTTTACAAAAAAATTACCTTCAATGATATAAGCATTTGCAAAAGACTTACCACTTGACGGTTTTCGTATGTTGACCGTTAAAATTTTATTTTGACCAGCACGTGGGGTCACGTGAATTACTTAAGTCAACATTTGTTCATATTTAAAGACACGATTTCTTTTTAATTCTTTCCCCTTTCCCCTTTAAATCTTAAGAACCCTAATTCTTTTCCCAAATTGAATTATGTCTTCCTTAGCTTCCACATGAAAATCAAAGCTCGATAGATGTGGGTGTGGAGTTCTTTTTGCAAAGAGAATTTCGTGGACCATAGAATTCGTTAATTGTTCTTCTTTCTCATGACTCTTGAACTCTAAATCTTTAAGTAATTTCTTCTATTCTGAAAGTTGCAATGCATTGTCATTTTCTCTGTTACTCTTAGAAGAGGATGATAGAGATAAGGTTTCATCCGATGATGGCGATTGTGTATGGGAAGTAACATGATGAACCCAGTTTTTGCTTGAAAATTTGTTGAAAATTGTAAAAGAAAAAAAAAGGGTTTTTGCAGGTGGGTAAAAGAAGTTGAATGTTGAGATCATAAAGATTAAAGATTATGTAAAAAAAGCCAATGAAATGGAAGGTTTTTCCAACAAATTATGTTGTTTTTCAGGTTTTTCCAACAAATTGAGTTGAATGATGGGTAAAAATAATGGACTATTGAAATCTTTTACCTTCAATGACATTCGATGACAAATTGTATTGTTCTTCAAGTTTTTGAATTAGCTTGATTAGTCTCAAATGATGAACATAAACCTAGAATCAATCATATGGGTGACCAAAAACTAAATGTAGTAAATTAAAACAATAGGTTGAAATTTTGTGGGTCTTCGAAGATGAAGAAGGAAATTCATGGGTGGTTATGTGGGTCTTCGAAAAACAACACTAGAAGAAGAAGAAGAAGAGCAACATGGGTTCCGAAGAACAGTAGAGAAGAAGAGTAGTGCGTGGGATTTCGAAGAACAATGATTATGAATGTTACGTGGGTTTTGAAGAACACAGTAGTATGCAAGAGTTTATGAAGAAGAACAATACAGTATATGCAAGATGTATAAAATTTCGCGGGTTTGCAAAGATGTATATGCCGGCGGGATTTTGAAAGAAAACAAAATAAGACATATGCTGCGGTTAGTGAAGCACCACAGTCTTTAAGTGGTTTAGCAAAGCATATATGCTGGGGGTCGAATAAAACCGCAGCCTTTAATGTTATTTTTTATTTCCCTCGTTTTTTATACTATTTTATGCTGCGTCTGTAAAAAAATGTCGTATATCTGGCGCAGCAAATAATGTTATTTCCAATAGTGACATTATGTTATACAACAACATAAGATGATTTCATAAGACACATGCACAAATAGTAACCGTTTATCGTCCACCTATACTTCTTAATCTCATTATGACCTTTCGAACTCGAACCATGTGTTCTTAGGTAGAATGCAGGTCTTCACACTCCTCTTCTCAAAACATAAATTCTTGTAAAACACGCATAGTATCAACTCAACCAAGGCATTAGCAGACTACCAACACCTGACCGTATAGAGCTTGTCTATCCTAAAGTAAGTGTGATAATAGTCTATCTTTGGATTGGTAACTCCCTTAAGGTAACTTAACTTAGGCGCACTTCTCACGAGCATAAACTATCTATCAATGAGTAAATTTTCTATCAATGAGTAAACGTTCTATCAATGTGTAAGCTTTCTATCAATAGATAAACTTTCTATCATTAAATAACTTTAGATCAATGAATATTGAATAACTTTCTATCAGTGGGTCTTTTCTCTACTTCATAGCATAGTGACACGGCCATGGGCGTTATCGGCCACCCGGTGCCCATGGCAAAGTATGAGCTCATACCCTCTCCAGCTGACCCTCTACTTTTGGGGAAAAGACACAAAGGGGTACCAATCCAGTGAAGAGGCCACCATATTGCGGTTTGCAAAGCCCGCATGGTAACACCTCGGTCAAAGGACGATTTCGGCCATCCGGCGCCTAACGACAAAAGTATGTTCATACCCCCCATACGGTGATCCCATCGGATCTCACCTAGGGGACTACTAAATCAATCAGATATAATCCAGTTAAGTCATGCCAACTAATTGTAATCTAATGTATAATCAAACGGGATTAACTCTTGCTTTTTACTATTAATTAGTGTCCTAGGATAGTAGAATGCCAAAACCCACTGAACTACTCAAACAAAATACGAAGTCCACCTATAAAAGAGTCATTCTAACTCCAAGTAAGACATAATCCAATTCTTAAATAGATAAGGGGATGGTCCCCGCCTTCTGATGACACTGATATTCTTTAACTATTTTAAGCTCAAGGATTTTACAATCGATAACTGTCCACAAAAAGTTTACTCGTTCGCACCTCATGGTTTAGATACAATACATATTATCACAATAAACAATGATATCTTAAGGAAAAATTGTATATAAGGGTTAGTTACTCCGTGTACATACCTATAAGCGTCACTGCACGACAAAAATCACAATAATCACCGAATAAGTTTCTACCTTCCTCTTATGAATTGGGAACCTATACAAGTTTGGAGTACAACTAATAAACCCATTTGTCTCCACTTAAGAGCATCTAAATGCCAGAACAAGCTATCATTCACCCTTCAAAGAAAATTCTACTTATTCTAATGCATACTAAACCTATTCACATACTCAATCTATACTTATTCATAAGTTACGAAATTCAATAATCAAATAGGCGTTCACATTCACTAAACCAACAATGAAGTAGACTTTCACAACAACAAAATGAGCATTATGACCATTTCTATAAACCAACGAGACTCAAGTTATAAAACCATATTAACACGAAATGTCGTAACGTACTAACACTTACTCGTGTCACAAACATTAATAGTAACTTATAATTTGGCTACAATTACACCGCTTACAATAACTAACGAATCAACCATGTCAAGCATTCTTAACACGACAACATTCACTCTAATAACTATGATGATACCACAATTGACTAATAATGACACTCAATAACATAAACAATATCCACCATCATCTTTATGAAGCAAGTGACAATTCACCACCACTTTTAGTGACTAAATAAAAATCCTAGCCATTTATAAATACTATTATCACCATTCACAATATAATCACATATTCAACGTTTATGTCATTCTATTCAATTTACAAAACATTTTCAACCCAAAAGTAGTACCATCATCATCATTTTCATTCATACTTCAAACCCTAATTCATAATTATTTTCCAATCATCAATCAAACTCTTACCCATAATAAGATTTAATGAAAATAACACAAAATCAACCTCAAACTCATAAACTTAATAAAATTCCAATTAAAACTCAAAAAAAAAATTAATTAGAGAAAGGAAAAGATGGCTCACAATGTGAGAACTAAAAAAAGGTAAGATTGAAGGTGGTTTTTGTGGTGATGGTGGTCGACCAAGGGAAGGAGTGGCGGCACTAGGGACAACCGGTTGCTGTAAGGGCACACGCGGCCTGCTCTGCTGCTGGGAAGAGACCACGCGGTGGCTGCTCGTGGGGGAGGCTGTGCGGCTGGTGGTGCGCAGGAGTGAGGGAAGAGAGAGAAGGAAAGAGTAGAGGGTGAAGGGAGGGCGAGCCGTGACTTGAAATTGTGAGGCAAGGAGTGTTCCACTTAAGAAAAAAAAACCTAACTCATGCTTTTAATCTTATTTATTTATTTATTAATTTATATATTTATTTATTTATTTAAAATCTATCTTCTTGCGATGCCCAATTAAGAAACTCACCTCGTGTGCTCATACATTTTAATAAAATAATAATTTTGATTCGAACCTCTTTATTTTAGAAATCGCAAATCTATTTTTAATATAAATATGTTAGCCTTCTAAATTTATATATATATGAATAATCGATTAAAACTGATTTCAAATAATTTAATATAATTATAAAATCTCCAAGAATTATTATAATAACAAAATAATGACTTCATAAAATGACAGGGTGTTACAGACTATCCCCTTTAAAAAAAATTTTGTCCTCGAAACTAGAGTGACAGAGACACTCATCAAGGAAATTTGTATTTCTAATCTATCAAGAAGGTATTCTAACCATTTTAAACATAACGAATTGACTCAAAGATTGTGATTTCATTGACGCTAATAATAAAAGGATGCTCAATCTATCATAATAGTCATACACATTTCATTTCAAATATTTATTATTATACAGCTTGACTCAACCAACCAATTAAAAGCATGAAAATATCACACAAATTGACTCAAACAACCAATCAAGAGCATGTAAATTATAATAAGTTGATATCATCAAGGAGAAAATGCATGAAAACGCGCGAAATTCTACCGCATTCTACCCCCGTTTAAAAACTTAGTTACGACCCCGTAACTCATCTAGCCTCAAGAATAGGACAATCTGAATCTTCTCTATGACCTCATAAGGTCCTATAAATCTCCCATAGTGCACGCATAATAACCTATAGCAAACCATCTTTCAAGTTTACTAAACATCACAATCCCCCATTTTTTTCTTTCACGTATTTATCTCATGGAACAGTTGACTCGATGATACCTTTGCTTAATTCACTTTACGTTAATTTACTCACTTCAAATATCATATATGAAAAGGCTGAATAATAGTATAGATCTCGAAATAACTATATATGCCATACGTCAAACTGAAATATGTATGTGATTCACATTACTTTAGTATTATAATGTATATTAAGGATATAGATGAATCTAAAAATCATTATTCGAAGAATCGTATGAATACACATAATTCCAATAACGACAACAAGTCAACCAAAAATTATCCATAACAACTTTAATCAACTTCAACATCATGATGTGCTACTAATAATGCTTTTAAACCATTATTTACTCAAATGACGCGCATTCAACTTTTGCTCATCCAACATCAATTCAACAACTCATTTAACAAAGTAAGACAACATTTTAACATAGAAATATAAGAAAAATAAAATGAAGAAAAAAAATGGCTAACGAAGCTATTCTAACCATAAAATACCACCAAGACACCAAAAGTAGTACATACAACTATAATTTTCATTCCTAACAAATTTAACAAATTTCAAGTCCATCCTTTTTTAATTCACCATTACTACAATTACCCATAATAAATTTTAATTAAGTCATGTTCAATTTACCATTGCTACTTTTACGCATAACAAATTTTAATTAATCCATGTTCAATTTACCATTACTACACTTACCTATAACGAATTTGACATCAATATTGCCCAACAACTACTTAAAATTCATCCAACAACACTAACAATAATAAAGACCAAATCTGAACTTCAATAACATCATCAACAAAGTTGTCAATGTACTTTAACACTATTGAAACACATTTTGAATACACACTATAATCCTTATTCTCAATCACAATCCAAACCCTAATTTATTCATGTTTAATTCACACTTCTAATATTTACCCATACCAATTTTTATCAAGATTCAATAATTATAACATAAATTAACATTATAATTCATAGATTATAAAAAATTAGAAATTTAAATGGCAAAGGAAGAGTGAAGCTCACAAAAATGGGGAAAAGAATGGGAAGAGGCGCACGGTGGACAGCTGCTGGCGGTGGCGGTTGTGGCGTCCTTCA
>NC_080052.1:11998665-12078665 GCF_026212465.1 Amaranthus tricolor
TATTAGCTGATGATCCTTCCCTTGATGCTGACTGCCTCTATTTATAATGATGGAGAGGAAGTTTCTTCTGGAAGAAGGTTGGTTATCATGCATAGTGGTAGGCGGTTATCAACACTAAAGAAGAGGAACCATGATGATGAGGAGTAAAGGGCAGTTATCAGAGGGAAGTTAGGGTTCTGGAAAGTTATTAGCTTATGGGCCAAGTAAGGAAGATGGGGATTACAGAAAAAACCCCATGACCGAAAGTCAAGGTCAACACGAAATGTTAAAGGGTATTAAGGTAATATGACATTAATAATTTAAATAAATAAATAAATTAAACAAATGTTACCATGACATTTAGCCCCACGCATGAAGGATGATGTGAGGAAATAGCCCCAACGATCGATAACATCTTCCTTTATGCGGAAAAAATAATTGTCCATCAAAACCGAATTCACGAAGAAACACGGATGTGGAAGACACTCGAATTCCCAAGGAGACGAATATATCCACAATCTGGCAGACCTTCTGACGGATTATGAAAATTGGGCTCGTAAGCTTCGAATCGACTGCTCACACGTCGAATTCCGAGTTACGACATCTTCAAAATGATCATGAGACACACAAAGTCCAAGAGGAAAGCAAATAAGCAAGTCGAGCCGCAGCTTGTAGCATGCCGCGAGGTAGCCTC
Source organism: Amaranthus tricolor (assembly GCF_026212465.1). Taxonomy (NCBI): domain Eukaryota; kingdom Viridiplantae; phylum Streptophyta; class Magnoliopsida; order Caryophyllales; family Amaranthaceae; genus Amaranthus; species Amaranthus tricolor. The sequence continues at coordinate 11,999,339 of NC_080052.1, forward strand.
TGCCGTCTACACCATCCAGCAGCAAAAATGTAGATAAGAAGGCTTGATCCCGCGACCCAAGATGGGTGGTAGGGATGCTCAAACCAACTGAGACAGCATTGCTATTGAGTAATAACTCGCACGGATTTGTAATAAATTAATGCTTCCAGCCTAGTTTATGCTACTTTAATGTCGCGAAAGTTCCAATACTTTGAATATTTTTGGAACAAGATCGCCCCCATGGGGGGTCCGACTTGTCTACTATACGGATAAAATCACAATAATTTTTATTTTTTATTTTATTTTATTATTATTATTTTATTTTATTTATCATTATTATTATTATTATTTTATATTACTGTACAACATACCGTGGAGTCTTAGGAGGATAATATGCCGCGGAAGTGAATTTGATTGGCCCATATACGCCTTAGAGTCCGAATAATAAATCATATGAGGGGCTGATGACGCGGCTTGGATTTACACTTAGATTTTTTAGTCTTCCCGGGGGAACCTAGGGAATCCGACTCGTCTATATGACGGAACAGGTCTTTGAATAACTCCTCATCTTCACGAGCTTCTTATTTAACCATGACGCGGAATGAGTGCAATAGTCCGCGTCTTCAACGATACGGGCAATACGAAAATCCTTCCATACATGGAATATTCCAAAATGATTGGGAGCACCTGGAGGTCTGACTTATCGATATCACGAAATTATAAAAATACTTAGAATAATATTACTCGTCTCAACGAGCCCCTCATCTTTCTTGACAAGTCTCATATTTTTTATGTCGCCGAATGAATGTAAGGGTCTGCGTCTTCAACCATACGGACGATACGAAAATCCTTCCATACTTAGAATATTTCACAAAATTATGGGGGACACCTGGGGGTCCGACTCATCGACCATACGGACACCTTCCACAATGAGCACGGATTTAATGGAACTTTGAAAATTTGGAAGCTGATCATGTAGGGGTTTGTAACGATGAGGAGGATGACGCGACTTCATTTTTATTTCGCGGCTATCACGAGTGACGCGGCAAAAGATCTGCCACATCTATAAGTCGGACGGTAGAATGAACAATCCTCATACTTAGATTTTTCCCAACGCTTTCACCTTTTCGGGTCTAAATTAGGGGCCGACTTATCGACCCTACGGCTTTATGAGGAAGCCTGATAACTTAGAGAAATTATCGACATCTTCACACACCTTGGGAGTTCGACTTATCGACTCCCCGGACACATTCAAGTGTCTAGGTACTTAGAAAAATTATCGATATTCCCCCTCTCATTGGGGGAGTCCGACTTATCGATGACATGGACATCTTCCACAATAATTGTTTCATGCCTTATAGGAATTGTAGGCCAACACCAAGGCAAGTGAACTCAGCTATATAGAACATTGCCGCGGAATAAATAATACCTGCATGGACTCATTGTGGAATTTTCATAACTTAGAAAAATTGCAAGAAAGTTGGTCATATATAGAGTCCGACTTATAGACTCTACAGAAACAACCAATATTCTCGAAGTTCTATAGCCACCGCGGCTCCTTCGTGATATCTTCCGCAAGTTTTAAAGATTCAATTCAGAAGCCTCAACTACTTTTTGTATTTGTCGGGCAGTTCGTGGAAAATGGAATACTTCCGTGGATGTGTGGTGAACGCTTCCGTTAGCAAATGAATTCAAGACTAAATAGTATAAGGGGCCCGATTTGTCCACTTTGCGGACAGGGCGTATTGGTGCCTGCCATGTTGGTGGCGACTTAGATTAGCGCTTGAAGGAATTGTGACAAAGTGCAACTTTGAAGAGGATGGCGTGACCTCAACACCTTCCACGGCTAGCATGGATGATGCGGCAACTAATCAGTCACGTCTATAAGTCGAACGAATTATGAGCAATCCTTTCATACTTAGATTTATTCCAAGGTTCTTAGCTTTTAAGACCTATTTTGGGGTCCGACTTTACAGATGCCACTGATTTTTGCTGAGTCTATGAAAACACTTATTTTAACAAGATTTGCAATAAGGAAGTTTAGTGGGCATCTGATACTTGATAACTTAAGGCTGTGTAAACAGATGTCGAGTACGTCCGACAACTCTACATTTTGAAGACTAGATAATTATGAGAAAGTAGAATATAACACCGAATAATTGGAAACGTTGGAATTTGACGTTGGATGATGAATAAATTGTTGAAACTTCTGTTATATTGAAATTGAAATTGTGACGGATAAACGATTGTATCTGATGAATGAGAGCTATTGTCTAATTCGACTGACACTGCTTTTAGTTGAAATTGAGACTGATGAATGGGGGCTATTGTCCATTTATACTCATGACGGATGGAGACTTTTCTCCCCTTCCTCTTTTGGAGGGGATGTCTGAAGTTCCTCGTTTCATGGTGTTGATAAGGCATTAGCGGGCCATTACCTGGTCTCCCTTAAGCATACCTACTTGTCCGTCGTCTTGTTCAAATTGCAATAAAAGTTGATGAGGGAAGATTACGGCTTTGATTTTATTGATAAGTAGGAGTCCCATGATGGCATTATAAGGGAATGTCAGGTCCACCACCGTGAATCGCATGGGCATTGTTCTGCTTCTGTCTTTCTCCCCCACCCGTACAGGGAGTATAATTGTTCCCAGGGATATGACTTGATTTCCTCCGAACCCGATCAAGGGTTTATCGAGGGGCTGTAAGTGATTTTCTTCGAACTTCATTTGCCTGAGGCATTCTATCGTTATAAGATCGGTCGTACTTCCGGTATTCACCAATACTCGCCTTACCATCATTTGCCCAATCTTGATGGTAACCACTAAAGCATCAGTGTGTGGTTGTTGCAACGGTTGGTAAGTAGTGGCATCAAATCTCATGATCGCCCCACTTGAGGTGGTTTTTGGAGGTCCTTTGAACAGAGTATGGACGCTGTCTTTCGCGGCGCGGATTGTAGGATATTCCTCGGTGTAGCCGCCGAAAATCATATTGATGGTTCCTTGTGTGTTGGAACTTTCACGCCTAACCTCGTCTCTTTTCTGGTTCCAAGGCCTTCTTTCCGCGTCGCCTCTCGTGCCATAGTCTTTTCGATTGATGAACCTTGATAGCTCCCCCTCGTCGGCTAGCTGATGTAGGATACGCTTGAGTTCGCGACTTTGGCCCAAGGTATGGCCATATTCTTTGTGGTAATCACACCACAAATAGTAGTTGCGACAATTAGAGGGGGTGGCAGTAGGAGGTGGAGTTGGCAACTCGTCCCGAATGGCAAAGAATATGTCTTTTCTGTTGCGGTTGAACATCGGGTCGTTACCTCCGTCGAGCAAATTCCGTGTCTTGGCTTCCCCTTCTGTGACATATACATGTCTAGATCGTGGAGGTCCCATGTCTGATGGGGGTTCCGGATGACGCGGCATGTAGTTTTCGTCTCTTCTTGATGGATGTTCCTCTCTGTTCCTTGAGGAGTGATGGGAGAATATTGAGGTCATGTGCCTGACATATCTCAGAGGCCGTGATGTAGCTTTGACACTGTTTCATGGCCTTCGCGTATGTCTTCACTAGACTCTCGACCAACTGGAACTTCAGCCTTTGAGCCTTCATTCCGTTGATCAGGGCGTTTAAGGCGACTGATTCTTCCAAATCCGTTACCTCCAGCACTGCCTCATGGAATTTCCTCAGATACGATGATATAGATTCCCCTTCCAGTTGCGTTATGCTAAGCAAATGAAAGTTTGATTACTCCTGCCTTCTGGATGCCACAAAGTGACCCAGGAATTTGCTCTCTAATTGGGCAAAAGTGTGGATACTTCTCCCTGAAAGAGAGGTGTACCACGTCAAGGCTACTCCTGTGAAAGTAGTTGGAAAGAATTTGCACCACAATGCTGGGTTGGTGGTGTACAGCAACATCAAGTTTTTGTATGCCATCAAGTGTTCCTCGGGGCAGGATGTTCCATCGAAGGCCATCATATTTGGGATCTTTATTTTCGCCGGATTGGGAGTATTCAGCACTTTCGGAGCCAGCGAGGAGCTTATTGGCATGAAGTCTTCGAGAAGATTACCCTCGCCAGTCTCATTCCGCGGCATTATGACGGGGCTGGTGGGATGGCTAGATCCCCTGAGTTGCGCTTTTTTCCTTTCTTTCCTCCTTTTGTCCACCAATGATTGAACACTTTTGAACGCCCTCTGCTTCTTGTTTTCCAGGTAAGTACGGGCATCTCCAAAGGCGGTTTTAGATTCACCATCTTGGGAGTCACTTCTGTTGAGGCTTGCATGGGTCCTTGATCTCTCCCGTCTCTTCTTATTTCTTTTGCTGGAACGTGACATCCCTGAGTTCCCATCCTGCGATTCGTGGGATTTCGATATCTCATTAGGGGTTCGATTCGTTCTCGCAAATTCTTTATTTGGTTTGCCATGTCTTCCAATACTCGTTGTTGAGCAGGGTTATTATTATTTATGACGGCGCGGAGTTGTTTGGAGAAGGCAGTAGTGAGGTTTCATGCTAGCATGTCCAGATCACGGCGAGTCACGGCTTGATTGTTAGCGTGACCCGCTGAAGTCTCTGTATCTGTGCTATGCATGGTTGCGGTTTGTGTTGGATTTCTCTTGGAAGCCATGACTTTTTGTTCAACTCCCCACAGACGGCGCCAAACTCTTTCGGTGATGACACGAGGAAGTGCATGACACTTGAAATACTGGAAGTGGGAGCGTTGTCAGAAACGGCAATTCGCGAAAGGAAGTGACTTGAATTCCTGCAACACAACACGTTAGCATTGTCCGGGGGTTGATCTCCCGAAAAACCCCTCTGACGATCTTGTAGGAATATGAGTATAGGGGCGGAAGTTGCTTGTATTTTTGTTAGTCTAGTGAAGAGGGTTATGAACAAGGATTTCAGAAGGGCTATTAGCAGATGATCCTTCCCTTGATGCTGACTGCCTCTATTTATAATGATGGAGAGGAAGTTTCTTCTGGAAGAAGGTTGGTTATCATGCATAGTGGTAGGCGGTTATCAACACTAAAGAAGGGGAACCATGATGGTGAGGAGTAAAGGGCAGTTATCAGAGGGAAGTTAGGGTTCTGGAAAGTTATTAGCTTATGGGCCAAGTAAGGAAGATGGGGATTACAGAAAAAACCCCATGACTGAAAGTCAAGGTCAACACTAAAGGTCAAAGGGTATTAAGGTAATATGACATTAATAATTTAAATAAATAAATAAATTAAACAAATGTTACCATGACATATATATATAAATATATATATATATATATATATATATATATATATATATATATATATATATATATATATATATATATATATATATATATATATATATATATATATATATATATATATATATATATATATATATATGTATATATATATATATATATATGTATATATATATATATATATATATATATATATATATATATATATATATATATATATATATATATATATATGTATGTATATATATATATATTTAATGAGACCGTCAATTTGGACCGGCCTTATTCGGACGTGTAACAAGCTCATATGTTTTCCCTGATTTTTCTATTTTTTGAGTATTTATCAATTTTGACCTTAAATGTATCAATTTTTTCCTTAAGTGTATCAATTTCAACTTATAAACCTTAAATAAATCAATTAAAATAAAATTTTCAATTTTGACTTGAAATTTATCAATTTTGATGTTAAACTGATCAATTTCTACCTAATATATGATTTTGTTTTCATGATTTCAAAATGGAGGTAATATAATGGTGTTATTCTGTGGTAGAATTTCAAAAAACAAATGAATGGTATAACACTATCAATAATAGTGTTAAAATATTGTCCATTATAAGTACTAATGGAATAATAGAACATAAGAGTATTTCATCATCATCATCATACCCAATATATCCCGCTCATGGACAACTATGGTCAGGGTCTGAGGAGGGAAGAGTGACGATAGCTCATACCCATGTAGGAGAGTGCGGTCAAAAAGTCCCTCGGCTCAAGAACGGTCTTCAAAGAGAGAGAAACCTGTAACTATCCAAAAGTCTGAAACTTACACCCACGTTAACCATAAATATTAATCAACTAACTAAATCTATACAACACATAAAGTACATGTAAATAACTAAAAAACGATAATGGTAAGAGAGGTGGTAAGGAACGATAAGTAGAGGCAAAGAACCTGAAAGTGATTAATTATGATCGTTTATAACTTATAAAAAAGCTCAAATTATGAATTTAAATTGATCAAATAGTAAGCACATATTAAGAAAAAATTATAATTGAACTGAATAAACTATCCGTCTCATATTAAGACTGTCTCGTCCAACACCAGCTATTTATAGTTTATAATTTATTTCGACGAAAACATTTCTGTCCAACCAAACAAACTCAAATGAAATTGACCACTTGTCCCTTACCCTTAATTAGACTCAAAATACATTCCACTAGTTATACATCATTAGAATGTCAGCAAAAATAATGAACTTTTTAACACTCAAAATATAAGTTTCACCTGAGCTTCGTGAACAAGTGTTAGAACTCGGAACAGACCAATGTGCCAAACATTGGGCAATATAATAATCAGCTACGCTCTATGCTAAAGTTCGTAAAACTTAGATAAATTTATATTGTATAATATTTACTATACAACAAAGTAGGACTATGTAATCCACGTCGTTGTGTAACTGCTCCAGTACACCATTTGCAGAAACAAAAGAGGGATATATAATGCATCTTTCCTATTCTAACTTGTGCCAAAAAAAGGAACCATGCGTCAAAATCTTCCTCGAACACTTATTGATGATAAGGCACGAGAATTATCCCCGGAAAACAGCTACGACGAGGCCTGAACATTAAATCACAAAAATAATATCAAAAAACGATTGATAATTCAAATTAGCAAGCCGAATTTAACTTTAGCAGTTAGCACACCTTAAACAAAGAAATCTTGAAACAAAATCAAAAAATAGATAGGACTCCCCTAAAAACAGAATAGACAAGACACCGCGCAAAACATCCTATAAACTACTAAATTGAATAATGAGCAAACAGTATAACATCCGCAACAACTAGGCATAGGTGCACAGCTATTTGCTATACGGGAAAGTCGAATTAGATTAATTATAATGTCTACATCAAGTGCATGATGCAAGATTATCTTTCAATGATTCAATCATTATGAAGTATACACCAGCCTTTGTATGTCATGAAGAACAATCTCCCTTCATCAATCAACCAAAATACCATAAAAATAAACAAGATAGATTAGTGTAAAGATGAAGGACGATTACTAGCAAAGAATCTTAGCTCCTACCCTCAGCCTAACTGTCCGTTTGGACATGAACATTATAAATCCATTATACTCCTATAACAATACCAAGACGCATAAATCTGTCTCACCCAATATAGAGCCCAAGCAACAAAAAGGCTTCTAGCTTCACAAAAAAGATGAAAAGTTGATTTTGAGGTCACACATCATCATAAAAAATATAATACTAAATCCTCCAAAAAAATATAAATATTGATGCTTCATCCCCTAGCCTAAGCTCCAGCTTAAAAAAAAAGTCATGCATTCCTCCTGACATCAAGCAATCAACTCGAAAAATTCCAAAGAAAAAGGAATACTTGGAAGCCCTACCATACTAGACAGAGGCACATATACCACACCCGCTTACTAAAATATAAAAAATTTAAAGATATGTGAGGGTTAATAGAAAACTTGACAAACATTGATTCACTAAAGCCAAAAAAATGAACCTAATTACTTGTGAACTACCCTAACCATCTGTGTAATTGAGGACGATTACAAATATTCCCAACATTGTTACCCAACATTAACTTCCACACCCACAACAGGTTCGCCAAAATACACACCTTCCAGAAAACAAATGAGCTGCTTCAAACAACTAAGCAAAACAATGCATCAAAAATATAACAATCACCAAACGATTAAAAAATACTACTAGTAGATCAATACAATGCATATATAGGACTCTCAACACAAAACCCTCATTCATCAGTTCAATTACTTCAAACACTGATCCAACACTTAATCTCATGAAGTACGGTCTCATCAGCACCTGCTGAATTTTGAACCGACTTGAAATAGACCTAGAACCCAACTCGAATCAGTGGGTCATAACGCAGAAATTTTAACCGTAACACGATCCAAAAAACTTGAAAATTGAATCAAACTGGGCTACTTTGACCAAGTATTTTCAGTTCCACGTCATTATTTTTAAACGGAAACAACAACATTTTTGTATAATTTTTTAAAATATTAATTAATATTTCTTTATTGTAGCCCTAAAATTGGTACATTAATCTTTTTTAAAATAATAATATTTTCTACGAAAAAATAAAATTACATATGTTTAGAATAAAAAATAATGATAAGAAAATGAATTATTTAAGTCCTTGACAAGTTAGGTCAACCAAAACCAGAGTCGGTTCTAGGCCATTATAGATGTTTGATTGTCGATGGCCACTAGAAAACAGAGGCCTCATATATTAATTATTTACAAACTCCGTATAGTTCATCGGTCAAACGTAACGTGTCTTCCTGTGATATTGTCGGTTAGGGATTCTAAACTAAAGGTATTCAAAACAAACCTAATGACCAGACAATTACCTGACCTTGTAACCGAACTCAATTAAATGAATTAGCAATTATATAAAAACTAACATGGATACAAGACCCGAAAAATCTAACCCAAAATGTTAAATTTTTGCGAAAATTTTGATTCTTATTTTTTACCATCAATTGTTGACGAAAGGTCTTAATTTTCTAAACATAAAAGAGTAAATAAATTCTTTTCTCTGCCCCAGCCAAAACCTGACCACGTATACACACATAATAAATTTCACTTTATAACCCAAAATAGACATTTTTAACAAATCCACAAGAATACAATAAATAAGTACCTTTGCTCACATTTCTTATTAGGAACATACAATTAACAAAAGTTCAGTGAACAAGTGCAAACACTAAACCATCAATTATAGATAATCCATCAAAACTCAATAACAACATATCAACAATAAAGAACAATCAATTTAAGTTCTAGTATTTTCTCCTAAAAGGTATTTGGATGACATTTGATGAATTAGATAACATTTGATGAAAGAAAGGGGAGGATTTGTTTAATACATAATGCTGAGGAGTTTCCTCTACAACTTTCCTTCTGTTTCCTTCCGTACATACCTAGCATAAATCACACAATAAAATTCCACCTTCAAATTGAAAGTGATCACTTACAATTAGGTATCATTATAAATCAATAAATAAACCTTGAGTCGACCCAAAAGGAAGGGTGTGATAGTGTAAAATAAAGTGTGAAGTAACAAATTTAGCATGAACAACAAAACCTTTCTCATATTTCCTCAAAAGATAACACAATCAAGACAACAAGTATTAATTCTTAACTTTAAAACACCATCAAATCAAAACTCAAATATGCATTACATTTGAGAAGTAATAAATTACTCCTTACCTTGAAACACAGCCCACGATCATCTTCACTTGTAATCAAAATTTGGGATAGGAGGTGAATCAAAGCTTTCCAAAACCTTAGCTTCACTTCCACTTGACCCGCTTCCACTAGACCCATTCCCCTCTTTCTTCTTATCACCACCTCCAAACCACCCACCAAACCAACCTGACCCACCACTATCCCCACCCACATCAGACTCTTTCATTTGACCCGGAAAACCAAACCCACCACTATTCCCTCCACCCATTTGCGGATTAGCCCCACCCATCCCATACCCAAGCATGTTCGGATCCTCATAAATCTGAGGAGGTGGGGAAGTCATCCGATTAATCATTATCCCAACCCCTTCAATAAACGCCAACAAAACCCCACCAAAAGCAGCAGATCTTGCAGAAGCACGCAGCCCTTGTCGCATCGACAGAAACCCACCAGTAGCAGCGCCTGCAAAGATCGAATTCCATGGATCTTCCTTTTGGCGAAGATAAACCATACTACAATCAAAGGTTGAGAATAATCCACCCCAAACTGCAAAACCACCACCAGTTCTTGGAGCACTCATACGCATGGTCTGGAAACCGCCTAAAAAGCGTTCGCCTTTAGGAGCGTTGGCAGAACCTTTGATAAAGTGAAAGACAGAACCACCTACTGCTCCCATGGCGAAAGCTCCACCTACATCGTCGAGGATTCTGTCTGGGCAGGGTTCTCGTGAAGTTTCTGGTGTTCCCATGGCGGCTGTGGAAAGATCTACAATCTCTCCTTCGTCGTTTGTATCTTTGCTAAGTTTGAGGTGATCACACAAGAATGTAAACACCTGAGTAGTGATAGTTAAAAATTCAGAATCATTTGCTCAAACAGATTAACACTTTGATATACATTATATTACAACTCATATTTTGTTAGAAATTTGATTTTTCACCAATAAACAGCCCAATAAGTCTTGTATAAATTAACACCGTTTAAATTTGAATTACATTAAATTGATCAACAAACTCAATCACCCACTAATAACAATCAATTTATACCATTCTATCAATTTTAAAGATTTACAGTAAGAATCTGAACAATTTAAAACCAAATCTTTAGGAAATTTGGTATCAATTTTTACACTTAACAGAAACAATCTCAACAATTACGAAAGCCATTACACTGAAAAAAAACACCATTATCAACATCTTATACATCAGTTCTAGATATCCCGGCAACTTAGATGAAATTTCACACGGAATAGGAAAAAAATTATACATTCGTACACTTAATTTTCTAAGATTTAAAGCATAAAACTTAATGTAAAACTTAAATAGACAACTAATTAAGAATAAAGTTCAATAAGATAACAAAAATACATAGAAGAGAATGAATGCGAAACACACCTGAAGAGGATGCAGAAGACAGACAGCGGTAAGGGCGAGACTTAATATGGGAGGAGAGGAGCTTAAATCAATATAAACCCTAAGAGGGATCGCGAGAGACCGTCTTAGAATAAACAAATTTATTCAAGTGACTAAATTTAATATATTAAGTGTTATTTTTAATTTAAAAAGAAAAATTACCAAAAAAATCTACCTACTTCATAGCACTTTTTGCAAAAAAATTTCTAATCTAATTTACTTTTTACAAAAAAATTACCTTCAATGATATAAACGTTTGCAAAAGACTTACCACTTGACGGTTTTCGTATGTTGACCGTTAAAATTTTATTTTGACCAGCACGTGGGGTCACGTGAGTTACTTAAGTCAACATTTGTTCATATTTAAAGACACGATTTCTTTTTAATTCTTTCCCCTTTCCCCTTTAAATCTTAAGAACCCTAATTCTTTTCCCAAAGTGAATTATGTCTTCCTTAGCTTCCACATGAAAATCAAAGCTCGATAGATGTGGGTGTGGAGTTCTTTTTGCAAAGAGAATTTCGCGGACCATAGAATTCGTTAATTGTTCTTCTTTCTCATGACTCTTGAACTCTAAATCTTTAAGTAATTTCTTCTATTCTGAAAGTTGCAATGCATTGTCATTTTCTCTCTTACTCTTAGAGGAGGATGATAGAGATAAGGTTTCATCCGATGATGGCGATTGTGTATGGGAAGTAACATGATGAACCCAGTTTTTGCTTGAAAATTGTAAAAGAAAAAAAAAGGGTTTTTGCAGGTGGGTAAAAGAAGTTGAATGTTGTGATCATAAAGATTATGTAAAAAAGCCAATGAAATGGAAGGTTTTTCCAACAAATTATGTTGTTTTTCAGGTTTTTCCAACAAATTGAGTTGAATGATGGGTAAAAATAATGGACTATTGAAATCTTTTACCTTCAATGACATTTCGATGACAAATTGTATTGTTCTTCAAGTTTTTGAATTAGCTTGATTAGTCTCAGATGATGAACATAAACCTAGAATCAATCATATGGGTGACCAAAAACTAAATGTAGTAAATTAAAACAATAGGTTGAAATTTCGTGGGTCTTTGAAGATGAAGAAGGAAATTCATGGGTGGTTATGTGGGTCTTCGAAGAACAGCACTAGAAGAAGAAGAAGAAGAGCAACGTGGGTTTCGAAGAACAGTAGAGAAGAAGAGTAGTGCGTTGGATTTCGAAGAACAATGATTATGAATGTTACGTGGGTTTTGAAGAACACAGTAGTATGCAAGAGTTTATGAAGGAGAACAATACAGTATATGCAAGATGTATAAAATTTCGAGGGTTTGCAAAGATGTATATGCCGGCGGGATTTTGAAAGAAAACAAAATAAGACATATGCTGCGGTTAGTGAAGAACCATAGTCTTTAAGTGGTTTAGCAAAGCACATATGCTGGGGGTCGAATAAAACCAACAATCAAGTAGACTTTCACAACAACAAAATAAGCGTTATGACCATTTCTATAAACCAACGAGACTCAAGTTATAAAACCATATTACCACGAAATGTGGTAACGTACTAACACTTACTCGTGTCACAAACATTAATAGTAACTTATAATTTGGCTACAATTACACCGCTTACAATAACTAACGAATCAACCATGTCAAGCATTCTTAACACGACAACATTCACTCCAATAACTATGATGATACCACAATTGACTAATAATGACACTCAATAACATAAACAATATCCACCATCATCTTTATGAAGCAAGTGACAATTCACCACCACTTTTAGTGACTAAATAAAAATCCTAGCCATTTATAAATACTATTATCACCATTCACAGTATAATCACATATTCAAAGTTTATATCATTCTATTCAATTTACTAAACATTTTCAACCCAAAAGTAGCACCATCATCATCATTTTCATTCATACTTCAAACCCTAATTCATAATTATTTTCCAATCATCAATAAAAACTCTTACCCATAATAAGATTTAATGAAAATAACACAAAATCAACCTCAGACTCATAAACTTAATAAAATTCCAATTAAATCTAATAAAAAAATTAATTAGAGAAAGGAAAAGATGGCTCACAATGGGAGAACTAGAAAAAGGTAAGATTTTAGGTGGTTTTTGTGGTGATGGTGGTCGACCAAGGGAAGGAGTGGCGGCACTAGGGACAACCGGCTGCTGTAAGGGCACACGCGGCCTGCTCTGCTGCTGGGAAGAGACCACGCGGTGGCTGCTCGTGGGGGAGGCTGTACGGCTGGTGGTGCGCAGGAGTGAGGGGAGAGAGAAGGAAAGAGTAGAGGGTGAAGGGAGGGCGAGCCGTGACTTGAAATTGTGAGGCAAGGAGTGTTCCACTTAAGAAAAAAAAAACCTAACTCATCCTTTTAATCTTATTTACTTATTTATTAATTTAAATATTTATTTATTTATTTTATATCTATCTTCTTGCAATGTTCAATTAAGAAACCCACCTCGTGTGTTCATATATTTTAATGAAATAATAATTTTGATTCGAACATCTTTATTTTAGAAATTGCAAATCTATTTTTAATATAAATATGTTAGCCTTTTAAATATATATATATATATGAGTAATCGATTAAAACTGATTTCAAATAATTTAATATAATTATAAAATCTCCAAGAATTATTATAATAACAAAATAATGACTTTATAAAATGATAGGGTGTTACAGACTATCCCCTTTAAAAAAATTTTGTCCTCGAAACTAGAATGACAGAGACACTCATTAAGGAAATTTGTATTTCTAATCTATCAACAAGGTATTCTAACCATTTTAAACATAATGAATTGACTCAAAGATTGTGATTTCATTGACGCTATTAATAAAAGGATACTCAATCTATCATAATAGTCATACACATTTCATTTCAAATATTTATTATTACACAGCTTGACTCAACCAACCAATCAAAAGCATGAAAATATCACACAAATTGACTCAAACAACTAATCAAAAGCATGTAAATTATAATAAGTTGATATCATCGAGGAGAAAATGAGTGAAAACGCGCGAAATTCTACCGCATTCTACCCCCCTTTAAAAACTTAGTTACGACCCCGTAACTCATCTAGCCTCAAGAATAGGACAATCTGAATCTTCTCTATGACCTCATAAGGTTCTATAAATTTCGGGCTTGACTTGCTTTTACTAACGATTCTCAATACTCCTTTCATTGAGCAAACTCTCAATAGTAATCTCCCATAGTGCACGCATAATAACCTATAGGCAAGGCCCTTTACCTTGGGAGCATTCTAGAATGCTCCTAACCTAGAGTTCTCTAGAATGCTCTACACTATTCTCTTAGAGTACGAACATGTCTAAAAAGACTATAAGGTTCTGGACATGCCCAGAACACTCTAGAATACACCACACTATTCTATACTACTCTAGTATGTTCTAGTATTTACAAGATAGAGCTAGAACCTTCTAGACCCGTCTTGAGTATACTAGTACTTTCTAGCATACAATAGTACCTTCATGAATGTACTAGATGCCTCTAGCACATTCTAGATTCTTCATGAGTGTTTTAGATGCTTCTAGAACACTCTAGAATAGTTTAGAAGCCTCTAGACCATTCTAGAACCTTCCTTATGCTTCTTATGCCGGAAATGCCAAGAAAAATGTGAGATTGACGACACAGACCGATCCAACTGTGTTTGGGCCGTGTCACAAGGATACTTCTTTTTCCCGATATAACAATAGACCATGTTTTATCAGACGGGTTTACAATGTAGAATACTTGTTTGGCCTGTGTGGCTAGTATAAGAGGCTCCTCACTATCACGCAAACGAGTTAAGTCTGCAAGAGTGAATCCACAAGGGTCATCATTTTTTACATCGTCGATTACTATCTACCCACTTGCATTTGAAAAGACCAATAGTGAAAGAGCGTAGTATTATTAGGACTTTTAAAGAAAGTTGAATCCAATTATAATAACCAAAAAAAGAACAAATTTACTTCCGAACAAGTGTCAAGAGAACTACTCAAATGTTTTACAAAGGCATGGATGAAGTTGATGGAGTAAGGGTAGCAACATCATTCCAAAGAAGAATTTAACAACCATTGTCAACTAGTAGATGGACAAACATTATAAACTTTTACTAACATATAATAACATGATTAAAAGTTAATTTCAAGACATTTCAACATTGAAAATTTTTAGGATATAAATGTATACTACTAAAACTCCAATTTAAAAGATAAAAACCTTCACTTTAATATTTTAACAACTCAATTTACTTTTGAATTATTTATATTAACTTGACAAGTTTATCTCAAAAAAAAAAATCAAACACTCAATGCTTTACTTTAAAACGTTAATGAGTTTTAAATATGTTGATGAGAACTTTAGTTATGCAACTGAATCATTAGTTAAGTTATACATTTAGGAAGACATTCTACGATAAACTTTTGAACGAGAACAATATAGAGTATTCATAGTGAATCAATCACCACATTCATAACTATCTCATCTATAGAATCCTTCAACTCCATCGTAACAGGCCATTAATACTATATATATTTGAATCATCAAACTTGACCAATATTCCCAAAATGATCCATATTATGATAAACATATAATTCTCTAAGTCTTTGCACTTAATTCAAGGAATAGACATAAGCCAATCCAATGTATTATACTAATAAGATACTTAATAATATGGGTAACTTTAAAAATGCAACGAAAGGTAGGTGTGGTTGATGGTCAAACCCACCATAGTGCAAAATGATCATCATCACTTCCAAGCACTCATACTTGGAAGACATTTTCAAAATCTAACTGAAGATCTTTTACTTAACATATCAGGGTCGGTTAGACGCTACCCCTAACTATAGTTGACACTTCCGTGCACTTGTATGAGTTACACATCAATAATTAATCTTTCACGCACGTTATTGGGTACATAATCTTTTTACTTAAAAACATACTTTAAGCTTTTACATAACTTCTTGATTATAATCCATGACTTGATGCATGATTAAACAAAAACTCACATTCATGATACCACGTTACAATTCGTACAACATGCTACATGTAATACTTTAATTACTTAATTAAGTAGATTTTGGTAATAGCCAACTCTGTTATACTTAAATGATGATACATCATTACATGCGATCAGCTTCACATATTCAAATTAATTACTTGACTTATCATAACATGATCTTAACATTTTACATAAAATAAACTTGCTCTTTTAATTAACGATGTATGATCAAATCATACTATATAACCTGCTAAATTATACATCATGACACGATTAGGAAATTATCTAATCCAATTAATAACTTAAACATAATGACTAAGTTCAATATGTAATCCAATTACATATATCACATTTTAGCAAGTTAATGTAGTTAATACTTACAAGTTCACATTATTGAGCCATGATAACAATATACCTAGTAGAATTGGTTTCAATTAATCAATGAAAATTCTTTGTACACTACTTTAGACTTTTAATCTATGAAAATTCTTTGTACAGTACTTTAGACTTACTTGAGGGGTTATAATATATTTTTGAACCGATTTAGTAGGATAAGTAGATCAAAACCAAATTCGACAGAATTAATAGTAATACTTTTGAACACACACTGTCTAAAACTTCTTACGTAACAAATGACCTCGGACTATCACCAAAATAATATAACATGTTATAAACACTTTTAAGCGTACATGACTTTAATTTGATAAGAAATAGTGAAATCGTCTAAGAATTAGTTCAGACTTTTTTTAATAGCTTAAATAAATAGGGTAAACTTTTAATTTGATCTTTCATAGCTTGAGTGCATGATACTTTGTACACATGATTAAAAACTTATAACTACACATATTAAGAATCATCACTACCAAAAAATGAAGTAAGTTCAGACCACTCAAATAACTTGTTTGATTTTTCAAGTGTCGCTCCTACTTCAACAACTTTCAATTTTTTTTTCATACATTAACATACTCAATCCATATTAGTAATCATACAGTGTCATTTGGATCCATACTTATCCATATATCGTTAATGATCTAAGACAATAACTAATGGTCTCTAATTTACACTACTCCAAGGTGTAAATATTTTATAACCAATTTAAAAAAACATGAATAAAATTGTCACCATTTGAGTTAAAACACCAACTTGACTTCAAAGACTATAACATTACCCTACGTTTATGATTAAGGCATTATCTACAGGGTATCATATCAATTTCCTAACCAAGCAACTTCATTTACAACCATGTGCAAATCTTATCCACTTTTTAATTCCTCGTCCTTATTCTTGTTTAAACTACTTTCAATCATAATTGCACAATCATTAACCATATTCAAAAGAATTATGATCACCACATTCTATGTTATGATGAATGAATGCACTTGACAAATGAAATATTCAAACAGATAAATAAACAGTGGATTTATGTATAGGATCAATATCAAAACTTGTAAGCTTTATGAAAACAATTAACATGAACAAATATTCAGACACATAAGACTAAATTTCGTATTATCATCACAAGCAAGAAAAAGTTCCCGATGCAACCAACTTCTCTAGAATTCCTTCATTCATACTTCATATCTCCATAATTACTACTTATAATACAACTCATGAATTGAACCAAATACCCAAAAATTTCATTATTGCTTGATAATACATAATTCAAATCTACTGATTTGTTAAATTATATCATCATTCAAACCACAATCATAACTTTTAATTATTAATAACACACATGAGAATGAGTCTCATAACAAGCTAAACAAACTATAAATTTATCTATGCACGTGCAATGATAATCATTATGCATGAATATGTAATATGCACCTATCTCATATCTACCCAAACTCTCACGAAAAACTTCTAACTTCAAGAAATTTCTCAACGACTTTGGAAACACAAAGCGTCGTAAATAGGAACCACTGGCTCTAGTAACCACTTGTAACACCCTTGAATTTCCAACCCTCTATAAGGAACCAAAACTGCAAGGGAACGGAGGAAATTCGGGTGTTACATTAAAATATAAAATATAAAATAAATAATAAAAAGGAAAACAGAAAGTTGGATGTTTTAATTAAAGGAGTAGGAAATCTCCCAAACAAGATTGTGTGAAAAACTTCGGCAGCATCTGCCCTAAAGTTGGACGCATTGAACAAATAATGATAGATAAAACATAATAAAGAAGAGGCATTATCGACCTTGTAATAAAATATCACGGCGGAATGATTCATCGCCGACTTTTTAAATCACATGCTAAGCATGGATAGTGGTTTCAGTGTCAACGCTTGCATTTTACTTGACTCTTTAAAACAATATACAAAGTTATAAACTACGCAACGAAAATACAAATATACAAAGGAGGACACAAGGCCTCATAATAAAACGTATGCAACCAAAGTTCACAAAAGATAAACAAGAGCTACAAAATCGAAAGATAACGGTATGACACTGGTTATGCTTCGCCCTCATCACTCTCCCCCAATGCAAGACAATGCAAAAGAACCTCCAATACCTGCTACACTTGTCTATGATCCTCCTACTGCTCGACATCAAACCAAAGGCTAATAAGTCATAGTAGGACAATCATAGAAAGTCATCAAACAATCAAACATAAACACAAACACGTACACGTTAGTAACTAACATGAAATACAATAAGATCAACCTACTAGATAACGTTATGTTATACAACATAAAAATAAGATGATTTCATAAGACACAAGCACAAATAGTACCCCTTTATCGTCCACCTATACTTCTTAATCTCATTACGTCCTTTTCAACCAGAACCATGTGTTCTTGGGTAGAATGCAGGTCTTCACACTCCTTTTCTCAAAACATAAACTCTTGTAAAACACACGTAGTATAAACTCAACCAAGGCCTTACCAGACACCTAACCGTATAGAGCTTGTCTATCCTAAAGTAAGTGTGATCATAATCTATCTTTGGGATTGGTAACTCTCCCGAGGTAACTTAACTTAGGCGCACTTCTAACGATCATAAACTTTTTTATCAATGAGTAAATTTTCTACCAATGAGTAAATATTCTATCAATGTGTAAGCTTTGTATTAATGGATAAACTTTCTATCATTTAATAACATTCGATCAAATAATAAACTTTCTATCATTGAATACCTTTCTATCAGTGGTTTTTTCTCTACTTCATGGCATAGTGACACGGCCATGGAGGTTATCGGTCACCCGGCGCCCATGGCAAAGTATGAGCTCATACCCCCTCCAGCTTACAAAAATCACAATAATCACCCAACTAAGGTTCTACCTTCCTCTTATGAATTCGAAACCTATAAAGTTTGGAGTAGAACTAATAAGCCCATTTGTCTCCACTTAAGAGCATCTAAATGCTAGAACAAGCTATCATTCACCATTCAAAGCAACTTCTAATTGTTCTAATGCATACTAAACCAATTCACATACTCAATCTATACTTATTCATAAGTTACGAAATTAATTCTATAATCAAATAGGCGTTCACATTCACTAAACCAACAATCAAGTAGACTTTCAAAACAATAAAATGAACGTTATGACCATTTTTATAAACCAATGAGACTCAAGTTATAAAACCATATTACCATGAAATGTCGTAAAGTACTAACACTTACTCGTGTCACAAACATTAATAGTAACTTATAATTTGGCTACAATTACACCGCTTACAATAACTAACGAATCAACCATGTCAAGCATTCTTAACACGACAACGTTCACTCTAATAACTATGATGATACCCGCAATTGACTAATAATGACACTCAATAACATAAATAATATCCACCATCATTTTTATGAAGCAAGTGACAATTCATTACCACTTTTAGTGACTAAATAAAAATCCTAGCCATTTATAAATACTATTATCACCGTTCACAATAAGAGAATTATGAATAAAGTAGGGGTAAATAAGAGAATTTAAAAATTATTTAGGACATAAATAATAATGTAACAAATATTTGATCATGAATGAAAATATAAAATATAGTTTAATTTACAATTCATCGTAACCTTTAAAAAAAAATTATTCATCGTAACGGATAATTTACCCAGTGGGTTGATGAAGCTAACCTAATAATACCCATATATTGTAATTTTTTTACCCGCGTATTGTATTAAGTTGAAAATATCAAAAAATTTCATATTCCAAAACTTATTGTCATTTTCTATAAAGCAATGATGATAAAGAGTAATGATGCCATGGTATAGTGCTATGTCAGTAATACTCGTTTCTTACTTTATACTCCATATATTCATCCCCATTTTTTAATACTTCTTTTCTAAATTTTCATCCCCATTTCAATGCTATAGTGCCATATTTTCTGTACTTCTTTTCTATATTTTCATCCCTATTTTTCAATGATCTCAAAAGTCACAATTGCAATCATTTCTAGATAAGCCTCACTTTAAAACCTCCCATTTTCCATTCTTTTTTTTTTTTGTACTCTATGATTCAAGAATATTCATTTCTATATCAAATTTCTCATAAATCATTTACAAAGCAATGTAAATTTAGCTTTTTGAACAACAAATTCATGTTGTTTTCTATGACAAACTAAATAAAATACTCTATACCACAAAGTATACTTTAAAAAAAAATACATTGTTTTAATTTACATTTTTTTACCCTAGTCTAGATGTCAATGCTTTTTTTATTGCTTTCATTTATCTTCAGGCATTGTATTTTGAATTCTTCTTGTTCTTTCCTTTAAGCTTTTGGTTTATGTAAGTTTTATTTATCTTTATTGCTTTTATGTCTATCAATGCTTTCATTTAATGCTTTCATTGCTTTCTTTACATTTGTTATAGTAGTTGTTGCATTTATTGCTTTACTTATTCATCAATATTGCTTGCTATCATTTATTGCTTTCTTCATTGTTTTTTGTTGGTTTATTTCTAGTTCTTTATGTCTTCAATCATGCCTCTATTTACTTGTTTGGTCTTAGTTATATCTAGTATGTGTGAGTAGTTTCCTTAGGGTTTTTGTTTGGTGAAACACTGCGTTTGGTCTTATTCTTCATGTGTTAGGTTAAGGTTGAGGTTGTTGTTGATTGGTTGATTGATATTTGATATAAATCTTGTCCTTCCACTCTTTAGGAGACAAAGCGATTATAAGTTGTTCATGTGATTTATAGGGTCACAAACTTCCTCTCATTATCTAGAGTGTCTCGATTGATTGTCATTCATTCTCCCTTAGCCTAGCTTTTCATTAGTTCATAGAGACCAACCTAGGGTGGATCCATTACATCCCCTTTTTTCTTTCATCGATTATCACCACTTTAATCTTGCTTTGTTATTGCTTTAGTAGTCTAATTCATACACCCTTTCACCCCTTCAACCTACCTACATAAAATGTTTTGTCTCTCAAGCCTTGTCCTCGTGGTTTGATCTTCGATTTACCGCTACGCTAGTTCTAGTTAGGGTGTTATAAATATTGTTTGATTAGAATCTAGAATTAACGACATGCGAAAATCCTGTTATCGTGAACCAAATCAACTGCTACCTTCGTTCAATAATAATTGTATCATTTTAGATTGACACAAATATCTAAGAAATAATTTGTTGATACTTGATAACATAATATCATTATTGTCAATAAATAAGAATAAATTTGTTAGAGTTAATAATGTATTTTTTAGGAACAAAGTAGGGGTAAATAGGATAAATTTTAAATTATTTTATAATATATATAGTGATGTAGCAAGTATTTTATATCGGATGAAAAAATAAAGTGCAACAAATATTTAATTACCAACCATTTTGGATTATTATATAATTCCAAAAAAATTAATTGATCCATTGGGAAAGCTACTCAACACGTTTGGAATTGTTATAGTTTCATTTCCCAAGTATTTTAGTCATTTCAAAATTATTAATATGATAGCTACTCAATATTTTTTAAAAACACACTATACATACACTATAAAATCAATTGCATTAGTTGTAAATCATGAATACTAATCTCTAGAGGGAATGACCCGGTGATTCGATATTTATTCAACTATAAAACCGAACTCAATTTAATCCAACTTTTAAAATAAAATTTAAATAATAAAAAAATTAGTATGGAAATTATTGTTGATTTTAAATCGACCCGAATTACATAACCCGAAATCAACCTAATAAAATAATATAATATTATGCATGTAAAGTAATCCTTTGTTCATTTTCCACAACATTCATTTTCCACAACAAATAATGATGCTATGCAAAGTACTTCTATGTGAGTAGTCTCATACACTTTTGTCAAGTACATCTACTTCCTAGATGATACTCCCCCTAGTATACCTCCCCTTTTCCATTCCCTTTTCTATTTTCTTTTTCTAAAACGAGACATATGACACTAATTCTACTTCAATTAATTAAACAAGTTCATGTATTAAAGATAATTAATTCATTTCATGTACTCCTTCCTATTCACTCTACGTATCTCATTTTTTTATTGGGTTAAATCATTATAAATGTCTTATTTTTATTTTAGGTATGTTAACTTTATCAATTTATCTCTATTAATCTATTAAATTTAATCTTTTTACACCTTTACCCTTACTAACCCCACTTTACACCTATAAAAATTTAAAAATTCTACACTTTTCTCTTACATATGTGGTCCATTTGACCACTTAAAAATAGTAAAAAATCAAATAAGACACTTAAGAAGAATAGAAGGGAGTATTAATTAAGCCAACAAAATCATGTATTAAAGATAATTAATTCATTTCTTTTAAAAAAATTATTTAAATAATAATCTTTTGAAAAGAATCAACTTATGATTCGTATTAAAAAAAATTCTCTAGCCATTTTCAATTTTTAAAACTTCATTTTGATGGTTTCAAATATTTATTTGACTTTGAAACTGAATTCGATTTAACCTAACTTTAAAATAAATTTTAAATATTATAAAAATCAAGATGAACGTAAGTGTTGATTTTAAATATTTATCTGACACAAATATTTGAATTCAAAGTATTTAGGACTAAAATGATTAGTATATCCATTTATAATTTAAATTAGAAAGATGAGGAACACAAAACCTATAATACTTGTATCATTTCAGATTGACACAAATATTTAAAAAATAATTAGTTGAAAATATAATATCATTGTTGTTCTTAAATTAGAACAAATTTATTAGAGTTAATGATATATGAAGTAGGAACAACGTTGGGGTAAATAGGATAATTTTTAAATTATATTATGACATATACAGTGAGGTAGCAAGTATTTTGTAACAGATGAAAAAATAAATTGTGACAAATATTTAACTATCAACTATTTTGGATTATTATATAGTTCCAAAAAAAATTAATCGATGTGTTGGGATAGCTACTCAACACGTTTGGAATTGTTATAGGTTCAATTGCCGAGTATTTTAGTCATTTCAAAATTATTAATATGATAGCCTAGGTTGCACGGACACGGACACGACACGGGTATGGGAAAACGCCAACTTAAAAATGGCGGACACGGGGACACGAAAATGGTAATATAATAAATATATCAAATTAAAGATAATTTTACAATCTTTCATTTGATATATGTAAATAAACACTTTAAAAACATAAAACTCACATAAAATGCAAATAAGTACCAAATAAACAACATGAGTATTTAAATATAGTCATACACACCCATTCCATTTTAGTATTTCACTTCACTCCCTCCTTTCTCACACCCATTTCCTCCTCCCACCAAAAAATGCAACTCCTACACCCAAACAACCCAACCAAAAACACCCACAAAAAACTCAAACACAAACATCCAAATTCCAATCAAATTCCTCAATCAACCCCCAAATCTTCTCCTTCAATCTCCTTTAAATCCAACAATGAAGGTGGATTATTCGTCTGTGATGGTCTGATGGCGTGGTGCGGGAGTGCGGCGGCGACAGTGGAGGTGGAGGAAGAGTTGGGTAGAGTTTTTAGGGTTAGAATAAAAGATAGTTGAGAGGAGTGAGTGAAAGAGAGGGAATTGAGTCTTTGAGAGGGAAGGGAAATGGGCATTCGAGTCACTGTATCAGTGACTTCTAAAGAGTGAAGACTGAAGTTCAGAATTTCAATTTTTTTATTTTTTTATTTTTTTATAAAAAAACCGTGATCGTGACTCTTGCCGTGTCCCTTGCGTGTCCTTGCCGTGTCCCTTGCGTGTCCTTGCCGTGTCCGTGTGTCCGGGAAAATATTAAAATATTGGACACTTCATTTGGCGTGTTGGACACGAATTTTCGCGTGTCCGTCGCGTGTCCATGTCCGACACGCGACACGCCTGTTCAGTGCCGTGTCCGTGTATCACAGATGATAGCTACTCAACATTTTTTACAAACAGATTATACACACTATACCTACACTTTAAAATCAATTGCATTAGTTGTACAACATGAATACTACCGGTGATAAACCTGATGATTCGATATTTATTTGACTTTGAAATCAAACTCGATTTAATCCAACTCTAGAATAAAATTTAAATAATATAAAAATCAGTATAGATATAAGTGTTGATTTTAAATCGATCCGAATCACATAACCCGAAATTGATCCGATACAATGATATAGTGTGGGTGTTATTAAACATCGCCACCCCTTTTCATTTTATCGTCACCCCTCATTAAATTACGAATTTGCCCCTAGAGTTTAAAAAATTACAAAATTGCCACTGGACTTAAAACTTGCTTAACAAATGTAAATCACACTTAATAACACTATTAACACTTTAATCCCGAAGATTTTTATCACAAACCTATATATATTGAATTTTCAGACACGTTCTTGTATGATGTACGAATTCAAATACGGTACTAACTCTCTAAAAACTCTCTAAAAACGTTCTTCGGTTTTAAACAAGCTGTTACTTGTAATCGATTAACTATGGCTAACGAAAGCGACTATGAATCAGATCCTGTATGTAAATTTTTCGATTTCAATCGGTGTAATTTTTTTTAAAAAAAAAAGTCGCACAAAACTGATCGACTGAACCATAGTTCAGTCGCCCAGTTTTGTGCGATTATAATTTTTTTTTTCAATTTTTTTTAATTTACCTTAATAATTTTTTATTTGTTATTATTATTATTAATTTTATTATTTGTATTTTTTATTCTTATTATTATTATTATTATTATTATTATTATTATTATTATTATTATTATTATTATTATTATTATTATTATTGTTATTATTATTATTATTATTATTATTATTATTATTATTATTATTATTATTATTATTATTATTATTATTATTATTATTACTATTGTTATTATTATTATTATTATTATTATTATTATTATTATTATTATTATTATTATTATTATTATTATTATTATTATTATTATTCTTATTATAATAATAATTATTATTATTAGTATTATTATTTTTATTAATTTTTGCTATTATTATTATTTATATTTATATTTTTAATGTAATTAATTTATATTATTTTTATTTCAAATTTACAGGAGTTTGAAAACTTCGGAGACAACGTAGATTACTCCAGTAGTTTTTTTACGGATAGGGAATTTGTTTCCTTAGATGAATTGCATAGTTGGGCCGATGCGATAGCAATAACAATTGGTTTTCAATTTACACGTGCTTCTTATAAACAAAAAGAAGGACGTTCTAGAGTTAGTGTGTATTTAAGATGTCACCACTATAGTAATATTGGTGAAAAAGTAGAACTAGAAGTTATGGGTGTAAATTTTTGATTGTAACAAGTAGTCGTAAACCAAGAGAAAGACCTTGGACGGTAAGGGTGTGTTCTGGTGAAAAAGGAAGACATAACCACTCGTTCTTAGTGTACAGAGATGGTCATGTAAGGGCAAATAGGATCAATGTAGATATTTGGGAGTACATACGACAGCTTAGTGCAACCGGAATGCAACCGGCCTTTATTATGACTTCTAGTAGAGAAAATTTTCCAGGTTTTTATACTAGTATGAATTAGATATATAATATTAAGCAATCAATAAGGAGAGAAGAGATGGAGGGTAGGACTCCCCTTCAACACTGTCTTTATATGGCCACAGAACTTAATTACGTGGTCTGGACAGACTTGGATAGCGAAGGGGAATTGAGCAGATTATTAGTTGCAAATCCTACTTCTATCCAAATGATACGTACATGGCCGTATGTTGTGTTGATAGATACAACGTACAAAACGAACAAACAAAAGCGGCCACAATGTGAAGTGATCGGAATGACGCCAACCAATCACAACTTCTTGGTTACGTTCTGTTTGATGCGAGATGAGGCAGCTGTATCTTATTCGTGGGTTTTGCAGGGATTGAGAGATATTTTCGGCACAGCTCAGACTCCTAGCTTCATTGTAACTGATCGAGACGAAGGTTTATTTGCAGCTATTCGTGACGTCTTCCCAGGAAAAAAGGTTTTGTTGATTAATTAGTGCCGTTCTATCTATTGAATATATCTTAATTACGTTCAATGTTGTGTTTAATGTAGATGTTCGACATTTGTTATGCATTTGGCATATTGCAAACGACGATGAGAATACTGTGGACATTGTGTGGGCGGAAAAAAAAATCAACAAGGGCAGGTATTTAGGAAAAGTAGATGGAACCCCTTGGTTGAAAGTTCTACAATCGACGAATTTGAAGAGAAATGGCAAGCGATCGTTCGGTTAGGAACAAAAAGGTCGTTCGGTATCTGGCTGGAACATGGATTCCACTTAGAGAGAAATTTGTGCGTGCGTGGACGAATGAATGTATACACATGGGTAACCAGACTACCAGCAGAGTTGAAAGCCAACACTCGTCTTTCAAGTATTACCTTGGTAGCGGTAATAGCTCATTTGGTACCCTGTTTAAAAGGGCACACGCACAGATTACAAATCAGCAAGCCAGGATCCGACAAGCGCTACAAGAATCCATGAATTCTGTAGTAAGGTCGCTGCGACAACATTTCTTTAGACCTTTTGTAATACCCCGTAATTTATAGGGTTTAAAAAGAAAATATAATAAGATAAAAATAAATAAGATTACTAAATTATATTATTTTACATATATAATTATAAGAAATAAAGTAAGTTAAAATTTAACGGTAACACGTTTTATCGCGTACGATGTTATCGCGTGACGTTTCTTTTCTGTTTTAACAATAATATAATAATTACTTAATTAATTAATTAATTAAAAAATAATAATAAAAGTAAGGAAGGAGGAAGGTGGCTGGTTGTGTGGAGTCACTAGTGGAAAAAACATCATTTGCAGCGTGTCATTTGCTGCGGTTTTCCTTATACGCAGCATTAAATAGCAAAAAAAAAGAAAAAATAATATATAATACAAATGTTGCGGTTTTCATGATGACCGCAGCAAATAAGCATTATTTTCTGCGGTTTTATTAAGCCTGCAGCAAATAAGTGCTTATCAAACGAAAAAAAATAAAAATAAAAAAAAATAAGCATTATTTGCTGCGGTTTTAATGAAACCGCAGCAAATAAGTTATTAAAAAAAAACAATTTTTTTTTTTAATACTTATTTGCTGCGGGCTTCTTAGAACCGCAGCAAATAATGCTTATTTGTTGCGGTTTTTTAAGAAGCCCGCAGCAAATAGCCAGTTCAAAAAATATAAAAACGCGTGTTGACATTCAATTGCTTAAAACCCTAAAATAACTTTCTTCAAAATCCTACGACGACGACTGTCTTGTTCTTCAAGCTTATGAATTTCAGAAAATTTCTTCAAAAACCCAAGAAAAATCTCTTCAAGTTCTTCAAGTTTTTCAAATCATACGACTCCACTGTGTTTTCTCTTCATTTCGTTCATCATCTTCCAAACCCCACGACTTTGTTTAAGTTTTTTGTTGAAATTTGTTGCTTCAATAACTGCCAATTGCACGAATTTCCTTCTCCATCTTTGTTTAAGTTCTAAAACCCACCATTGTTGCTTTTCCTTCAAAAGCCACGAAATTATGGCTAGTCTTGTTCTTTTTCAAGTCATTGTGTTTTAATAAGGATTTAGTCTTTTTTTATACTAATTTTGATTTGTTTTTCATTGTAGGTTACATAATCTTATTCTGGAAACAAAATTATCATATCTCATTATCAAGGTATGTATTTTATATTTGAATGTGAATAATTTACTTATGTATGTACAAGAATATTTGAATGTGAATAATTTTAATTAATTAGGATTTTTAGGGTAGATTGAATGTGAATAATTTACTTATGTATATATGTAGTTGTATATTTGAATGTGAATAATTACTTATGTATGTGGTATTAATGGTTCAATGGATAGTTGTTCTGGTAAACGACATCATGTAAGATTATAATGATGTAATTTAATTATATATCAATCTTTATTTGGTGATGATAATTTTTGCTGGTATTAAAGCTGCTTTGCTTTATTATGTGTGTGAAGTAGAAATTTAGAAGTAGGATAGTGGCTTTTGCTTATCGACAATCGGCTAAGAAACTGTAAAGATTTAAAGAACCTCAAAATGAAATGAGATTTATATACATTACTTATAAAATAATGTATTATTCATTTTCTATTTTTAGGATTAAGTTGGTATTCTAATGTACTTCTAGGATATTAATTAATTATATTTTTGGAATGGTTTAATGCTTATTTGTATTTTGCTGGATTTGCAGATTGATAGTTTGCCATGTCGATGTTTATTTGAAGGACAAAAATTCTCAACTTGAATCCACTATTCACTTTCGATTTATTAGGACTTTAATTTGTATATGTACATATTATTATAATATATTATATATACGATCGAGAGTTTTCAAAGAGATTATTGGTGATTATCATTGGATTAATTATTGTTTATTACATTGTACATTATTGGATTATTTAATACTATTAAACGAAAGAAGCAAAAAAAAAAAAAATTTTTTTTCGTTTAATAGACACTTATTTGTTGCGGGCTTCTTAAAACCGCAGCAAATAATGCTTATTTGCTGCGATTTTTTAAGAAGCCCGCAGCAAATAGTTAGTTTTATTGCTGCGGTTCAAAATCGCAGCATTAAAAATAAGTTATTTGCTGCTATCACTATTGCTGCGGGCCAAAACCGTAGCATATTATGGCCCAAAAACCGCAGCAAATAAGGTTTGATGCAAGATGAGGCGGCTGTGTCGTATTCGTGGGTGTTGCAGGGATTGAGAGATATTTTCGGCACAGCTCAGACTCCTAGCGTCATTGTAACTGATCGAGACGAAGGTTTATTTGCAGCTATTCGTGACGTCTTCCCAGGAAAAAAGGTTTTGTTGATTAATTAGTGTCGTTCTATCTATTGAATATGTCTTAATTACGTTCAATGTTGTGTTTAATGTAGATGTGCGGCATTTGTTATGCATTTAGCATATTGCAAACGACGTTGAGAATACGGTGGACAAGTTGTGTGGCGGGAAAAAAAATCAACAAGGGCAAGTATTTAGGAAAAGTAGATGGAACCCCTTGGTTGAAAGTTCTACAATCGACGAATTTGAAGAGAAATGGCAAGCGATCGTTCAGTTAGGAACAAAAAGGTCGTTCGGTATCTGGCTAGAACATGGATTCCACTTAGAGAGAAATTTGTGCGTGCGTGGACGAATGAATGTTTACACATGGGTAACCAGACTACCAGCAAAGTTGAAAGCCAACATTCGTTTTTCAAGTATTACCTTGGTAGGGGTAATAGCTCATTTGATACCCTGTTTAAAAGGGCACACACACAGATTATAAATCAGCAAGCCAGGATCTGACAAGCGCTACAGGAATCCATAAATTCTGTAGTAAGGTCGCTGCGACAACATTTCTTTAGACCTTTTGTAATACCCCGTAATTTATAGGGTTTAAAAAGAAAATATAATAAGATAAAAATAAATAAGATAACTAAATTATATTATTTTACATATATAATTATAAGAAATAAAGTAAGATAAAATTTAACGGTAACACGTTTTATCGCGTACGATGTTATCGCGTACGATGTTATCGCGTGACGTTTCTATTCTTTTTTAACAATAATATAATAATTACTTAATTAATTAATTAATTAAAAAAATAATAATAAAAGTAAGGAAGGGGGAAGGTAGCCGGTTGTGTGGAGTAAGGGGAGGAGTCTTGTAACTCCTCTCATAATTGTGTATTATGGCTAAGTAAGATCATTTCTTTTAATTGCCTATTAGCCCTTAAGCTCCATTTGATTTTTTTTTCCACCATTCTAGCTTTTCAAGAGAACGCAAAAATTCAGAAAAAAAAATTCTTCCTTTTCCTTCTTGTTTCGGCACACTCAAAGAAAAAAAAAATTCTTGTTGTTCCATCCAATCTTTTGATCAAAGGGTAGGTTTAATTGAATTGTTAATTATAGATTTTATATACAAGATTTCTAAAATGAATTATATTTTGTGTATGATGATATCCTATGACTTATAGGAGAATTGAGTATTTTTTTTGTATATATCAAGATTTTCTATAATAATCCTTTAATAAACTTTAAATTGTTAAAAGGATTAAGAAAAGAACTTCTTGATCAATATTCTTTAACAAAATTTAAGTTTGTTATAAGAATTAAGAATTTAAAGTTATATTGATATTTAAATAAATTTCTTTTATGGTTTACATTTCTCTAACTAAATTTAAATTTGTTAGATGAAATTTAAATGGTATGGATCAAGTAATGTAGTCATTCAAGAATTTATAAATCCTTTTAGCAAAATTTGATTTGTTTGAAGGATTGTGTTTATATATATATGTCTTAATTTAAAAGGGTGATTTGGTTTTATGATTCTCTACAAAATTTTAAATTGTTAAGAGAATTAAGTATTTAGTTTAATTATCATAATTTTGAAATTTTAAGTTCTTGAAGCATTTTGTTGATGGGCATGTTCCTTTTTATTTGATGACTTATATGTTTTGATGACAGGGTTTTTTGTATTAATATATGTGTGGAAATATCAAGTGGTTGTGTGATAGAAAAATTGGTCTTGTTTGTTTTATGTTACTAGTTGTGAATGTGGCCTTGTTAGATTTATTTTGGTCATGAGATTTAAAAGGTTAGTAATTTGAATAATGAATATATGTAAAATAATAATAATAATAATAATAAAATGAAAAAAATTTTGGGCAGCAGCAGTACTGTCATGTTAGTGGTGCCGACCCGGAAACGTTAGTTGTGTTCCGTTGTTTTATGTATCGATGCGTTAAAACTTGTTAAACGCTTAAAATAATTAAAAATATTAATTGGATGATAGAAATTATGAAATTTGGTACCTAAGGTAATTGACGCGTTCCGGACGCAATGACGAAGTCGGATTTTTCATTTGAATTTTCTAAACTGTCCGAATTGTCCGTTTAAGTTTCTGGTTAAAATTTAAAGTTTGGAACTATTGGGTATTGGATGAAAACATTTAAAATTATTAAGTCTTAGTAACATTTTAGTAGTATGGAGAGGGTTATAGGGGTAAACACGTTCTAATACGTGATCGTTTTGTGTGTGTGTGTTATTAGGACCTCGATTCATAAGAGAACGAAATTTGTATCGTGATTAGACATCGTTTGGTTGCAGTGCTTAAAGGTACACGCTTAGACCATACTGTTTATGTGGTTGTTCAATTAGTGTTGTTTCATTTCTAATCGAGACATTGTAAATCATATAAGGATTAGACATCTCAAATAATTTGAAAGAAGTTAATTGAAGGTTATGAATTTGTTACCCAAAGGGGTTAACGTTTGGTTGTATTATGTTACCCAAAGGGGTTAACGTTTTGGTTTGGATTATTACAATTATCGTTCTCATGGCAGTTTTGGATCATTACGGTCACCATGAGGGTATGCATACTTTTGCCTTTGACGACCCGAACATGACGGGCAACGTCTTAGGTCGGTGGTTGCCTTGGGATTAGCTCTCCTAAGTGTATTCCACCAAAAGGATTGGTTTATACTTGAACGACCCGAACAGGACGGGCAACGTTACAAGTTGGAATTATCTAATCATGAATGTATTAGAGCCTATGCATGCTAGGATAAACACATTGCTTGTATTCAACCTGTCTGACATTTGTATGAAGTCTCTGACGTGTATTGGATTGTTTCTTTGGAACCTACTGCGTGTTGTCTTTCGACGACTAGTAAGTTGATTGCAGGTGGGGACTGGAGTGAGGTCTCGACTTAGAACCCGTAATCATCAAGACTATGCTTTTGTCTTTTGTATTTAGATTATGAGTAGATATGACATCAAATTATGTAACAAAAAGTTTGTGTTGGTTTCTTTTCGCTTTCGTCAAATTCCTTTAGTTGATCTAGAGGCCAGTAGGCTCTTGAGTTGTACTTAAGAACTTTCGCTGACTTATTTTCTTTCACACTGGTACTGTTTTCTGTTTTAGTTATATTTCTTTACCGACGGAACGTTGACGATCCTAGAGAAGACTTTTCTCTAGAGTCCAAAGAGTGAACCGGAATTTGTATTTTCATATGGATTTTCGGGTCACTTAAATCGGGCCGTTAAAATTGGTATCAGAGTCAACGTTCCTTAGATGATAAAGGAATAAACCACCTTAGTAGAGAGTTGGGAAGTAGTCTTTGAGAAGTAGATTTGTTAGTATGTGTTTGTGTTGTATGTTGTTAGGTGATAAGTAATGTTTTATTTTTGTTCTTCGTGTAGAATCAGGAAATATGAATAAAGGAAAGGCCCCTATGGACCCACACACTCCCAGTGACTCTAGGGAAATACCGATGTTTAACCCAGAGACTGTCTGGAGAGAAGTCTCTAATGATGATATTTGGAGAATAAGGGATGGTGAAAGTATCCAGGATTATAGGGAAAGGATGCTTATGGTTAAAACAAAAGCTGATAGGGTATGTTATGATTTAGATTTGAACCTAAATAGGTTGCATCATTTGTCCAAATCTAGGAAAAAGGTAAAACCAACACGAGGGGAGATAGTGGGGTTAGGTACAAAGAAGGACCCTTAGAAGGAGAAGAGTCCGATAAGGAGGAAGAAGACCCCGAAGAGGAAGAAGTTATGAAAGAGGAGGAGCCTTATGAAGAGGTAGAACCCGTGGAGGAGGGCGAGCTCCACATACAGGATGAGGCTGATGTAATTATGGAGCCGTTGGAGGAGCAGAACTTACCTGACCCTCCACTAGAGGAAACCGAGGTTCAGTCGGAGAGTGATATTGAAATGTGGGAGACTAAGCGGGAACCACCTACTTATGTAGAGATTTACTTTTCTTTTCTTTTATATCTTTCCTATAGTTACTTTCTTTTAAGTTATTATCTTTTATGAATGATGTAAATGCTTTGTGGAAACCAGTTATGATGTATTAGAGAATATCAATAAAATATTATAGTATGTTTATGTTCTTCTTCCAATGAGGTGCGATGTGCATTATATATTTAAATCACTCTTACAGTATATTATTAAATTTAATGTATATACACATAAATAAATATACCTATGTACTAATAAAGAAGTACTTGAATGATTAAGTCAAAAAGTTCAGCAAAACTCTGTTCTTTCTCCAAACTTTTGAATCTTAGGACGTTCTTATGATTAGTACCTTTCTTTCGCTTGCAGAAGATGCCTTCGATTTCTAGGAAAAGACTGTCTAGAAGCGGTGCCAACCGTACACTAAGGAGTTTAGTAAGAGCACTTGCGGATGTAGGCACTCCACGAGAGAGATCTGTGTCGGAATTAGCCTCTGAGATGAGTAAAAGGATCAGTCAGAGCAAACCCTGGACTTTCAATGGTAAGGGGGAACCATTGGAACTCGAGCTCTGGTTAAGGGAATTTGATAAACTTTTTGATGTAGTTGAGTGCCTAGAGGAACTAAAGGTCAACCAGGCTGCGTTTTATTTGGTTGGTGAAGCCGACTATTGGTGGGCAAATAGTAGATCTGGGTTACTAGAACAAGTTGATGGAGTCTTTAATTAGGATTTGTTTAAAAGGGCTATGCGAGAGAAATTCTACCCTTTGCACGTGAGAAAAGATAAGTCAAACGAGTTCGCTCGTTTGGAAATGGGAGACATGACTGTTGATGAATATTATCGAAAATTTATGGAATATATTCAGTATTGTCCTGATGATGTTCCCACTGAGGAGAAAAAGATGCAGCGTTTTGAAATGGGATTGTCATATGACATTCAAAAACATATTGAGAGCGACCGCTATAACACCCTGGAACAGATGTACAAGCGTGCGTCTCAAATAGGGAATATTCTGAGGAAGGAGAAAGAAAAAGAGAAGAGTCATGTCCCTGAGAAGAGGAAAGAGGTTGCTGGCCAGACATCAGGGAATTTGTCGGACTTTTATCAGAAGAAAGCAAGAACTTTCGGAAAGTTTCAAGGAAGTAGGTCTAGTACAAATTCTAGGTTTAAGGGAGACGCGAAACCTGCTAAGCCACTACTGGACCGAGATGGCAATGTAAGGAAGTATTTCTGTACGAGATGTAAGGGAAACCATCTGGGAAAGGATTGTGATGGGAATTTGGTCAAATGTAATTTTTGTCACAAAAGGGGACGTAGGGAGTATGAATGCTACGTTACGAAAGCGAGTGCAAATCAACAGCCGGGTGGGAAACACCGGCAGTAGAATTCGAATAACTCCGAAAGGCAAGTCAATCTGTTGTACGGAAATGATAATCATGGAAATGTTGCTTAGAGGTTTCAGCGACCTTTTAGTGGGGGACAAGGCCGGGTGGATGGAAACCGGATCGAAGGGTCAAGTATGCAACGTGGGGGAAATCAAGGGGGAGGAATAAATGCACAGCCTGTAGGTGGACGGGTATCTGCGGTGAGTGCAAGGGAAGCTGACCAAGCGACGGATGTAGTCACAGGTACGTTCACCATCCATTCTGTAGCTGTTAATGTACTTTTTGATTCGGGTGCAACATGTTCTTTTCTTGCAAAGAGTAAGGTAGAGGAGTTGAATTTAGGAACGTTTGAAAAAGTTTCTTATACAGTGGCTGTTCCATTGGGAAAATTGTACAATTGTGACAGATTGTATAAGGAAGTACCCTTGAGAATAGGGAAGGTCATTTTTCCATGTGACTTGTATGTGTTAGATATGGAAGGCTTAGAGGTAATTTTGGGGATGGACTAGTTAGGAAAATATAAAGCCACTATTGAATGTAGTGAGCAGAGAGTGTTGTTGTAAGGTCCGCGAGGGGAAAACGTTAGATATAGAAAATTTTAAAAAGGGCCCAAAACGAATTTGGTGTCGACCTTAGAATTGCAAAGACTTATGAGGCAAGGACACCCTTTGTACTTATGTCATATCAGTCAAGTGGGAAAGAAGGAGGAGGGTCCTAAGGACATTGCTGTAGTGAATGAATTTTTGGATGTTTTCTCTGACAAAATTCCAGGCATGCCACCTCAACGGAAAATTGATTTCACAATACACTTGGTACTTGGGACGGGACCGATTTCCAAGGCCCCGTATCGCATGGCTCCGAAGGAGATGGAGGAATTAAAGTCTCAACTTGAGGAATTGTGGGACAAGGGATATGTCCGACCTAGTGTTTCTCCTTTGGGGGCTCCAGTTTTATTTGTGAGGAAGAAGGATGGCAGTCTGAGGTTATGCATTGATTATAGGGAGTTAAATAAGGTGACCGTTAAGAACAGGTACCTGTTGCCCCGCATTGACGATCTATTTGATCAATTGAGAGGAGCTGAGATCTTTTCAAAAATTGACTTAAGATCGGGTTATCACCAGCTAAGGATAGCTGAAGGGGATATATATAAGACAGCTTTTAGAACGTGTTATGGGCATTATGAGTTCACCGTGATGCCTTTTGGATTAATAAATGCTCCAGCTGCATTCATGTGTTTGATGAATCAAGTATTTAGTGCGTACTTGGATAAGTTTGTGGTAGCCTTTATTGACGACATATTGGTCTATTCGAAAAACCAGGATGATCATGAGAAACATCTACGATTAGTCCTGCAAACCCTGCGAGAAAACAAGTTGTACGCAAAATTGTCAAAGTGTGAATTTTGGTTGGAAAAGGTGTCATTTTTGGGCCTTTTTGTTTCTAAGGAGGGCGTTTCGGTTGATCCGGCGAAAATAGAGGCAGTTCGTAGCTAGTCTTCACCAAAGAATGTCACCGAAGTACGAAGTTTCTTAGGCTTGGTTGGGTATTACCGTCGTTTTGTCAAAGACTTCTCGCGTATTGCTCGGCCTATGACTTCATTGATGAAGAAAGAAAAGAAGTTTGAGTGGACTAACAAGTGTGAACAGGCCTTCATGACTTTGAAGGAAAGGTTAACTACGGCCCCTGTTCTTACTCTACCTGACCCAAAGTTGGATTATACTGTTTACAGTGACGCATCAAAGAAAGGATTGGGTTGTGTACTGATGCAGGACCGTAAGGTGATTGCTTACGCATCACGACAACTGAAAGTACATGAAGTTAAATATCCTACCTATGATTTGGAGTTAGTTGCTATAGTGTTTGCTCTCAAAATATGGCGGCATTACTTGTATGGCGTTAAATGTAGAATCTACACTAATCATCAGAGTCTGAAGTATCTCAATTCTTAGCCCGACTTAAACATGCGACAATGTCGGTGGCTAGAGTTCATATATCATGAAGGACGAGTGAACTTAGTAGCCGATGCGTTGAGTAGGAAGTCCAATCACTCGTTGTCCGCCTTGGACGGAGTTGAAGAGTTGCATCCGGATTTTGCGAGGTTGAACTTGGAAGTGGTGCGTAAGGGTGAGTTACAGGGATGTCTGAATGCTTTGTCTATTCGACCTTCGTTCTTTGAAGAAATTTTGAATTTCCAGGATAAAGACCCGAAACTGTTGAAGTTAAAGGAACAAGCTCGGGAAGGAAAAACAGAGGGATTCCTTGTTTATGAAGATGGGAGCTTGAGGGGGAAGAGTCTTTGAAGGAACGTATCTTGGATGAGGCCCATTGTACGAAATTTTTAGTCCATCCGGGCGGTGACAAAATGTATCAAGATCTTAAGTTAATGTTTTGGTGGTCTGGGATGAAGAAAGATATTGCAGATTATGTCTTGTGCTGTTTGACTTGTCAAAAGGTTAAAAGTGAGCATAAAAGAGCATGAGGTTTACTACAACCTTTGGAGATACCGGTGTGGAAGTGGGATGATATCTCTATGGATTTTGTTGTGGGTTTACCTCGGACGAAGGCAGGAAATGATGCATTATGGGTCATAGTGGATCGTTTGAATAAATCAGCACGTTTCGTTCCTATGAACTGTCGTTGGGAGATGGAACAACTAGCTCGAGCTTACATTAAGTATGTCGTGCGATTTCACGGTGTGCCCCGCGCTATTGTGTTCGATAGAGATACACGGTATTTATCACAATTTTGGCAAACCTTGCAACAGGCAATGGGTACTACGTTGCTTTATAGTACGTCTTTCCATTCGCAGATGGATGGGCAGGCGGAACGGACAAATCAGATACTAGAAGATATGTTGCGCGCTATTGCCATGGAATGGCAAGGGTCATGGGATGAACATTTGGATCTGGTCGAATTTTCTTACGACAACAGTTACCAGGCATCTATACAGATGGCTCCATTCGAGGCTTTGTATGGAAGTCGTTGCCGTAGTCCGGTTTATTTGGATGATTTCACCGAAGCAGTAACCTTGGGGCCTGAATTGTTGTTCCAGATGACTGAGAAAGTGAGGTTGATAAGGGATCGTTTGAAAGCGGCGCAGGATCGACGAAAGTCTTATGCTGATTTGAAGCGACGACCAGAAGAGTTCATCGTGGGCGAACGGGTATTACTTCGCGTGTCACCCATGCGCGGAGTAGTGCGTTTTGGTGCTCGTGGAAAGTTGAGCCCTCGATTCATAGGACCCTATGAAATTTTGAAACGAGTAGGGTGGCATATCGGTTAGCCCTTCCAAACTCTTTAGAAAAGGTACATGATGTATTTCATGTGTCGCAGCTAAAGCGATATCATGCCGCAACCTCTCATGTTTTAGATCTCGAACCTTTAGTTTTGGATACATCCTTGTCTTACTCTGAGCAACCGGTTAGAATCTTGGACACGAAGGTCCGTAGTATACGACGGAAGGATATATCTATGGTAAAAGTCCCGTGGTCAAATCACGAGCGTGAAGCGGCTACATGGGAAACGGAGGACTCTATGCGAGAAAAGTACCCTCATCTTTTTCAGGTTAGTAGCGTTACGGGGACGTAACTTCCTAAGGGGGGTAAAAGGCGACAGGAATTTCGCGCGAGTGTTTCGTGAGGGCGTAACCTCTTTGGCTTATAGTCTTGCCTTTTTACAAGTGTCGTGTTAAGATAGCATGTGTGTCCTGCATTTTTCGTTGCCATGCAAGTTACGAGGGCGTAACTTCTTTTAAGGGGGGTAGTCTATAATACCCTGTAATTTATCAAGTTTAAAAAGAAAATATAATAAGATAAAAATAAATAAGATTACTAAATTATGTTATTTTACATATATAATTATAAGAAATAAAGTAAGTTAAAATTTAAATGTAACACATTTATCGCGTACGATGTTATCGTGTGACGTTTCTTTTTTGTTTTAACAATAATATAATAGTTACTTAATTAATTAATTAATTAAAAAAATAATAAAAGTAAGGAAGGGGGAAGGTGGCCGGTTGTGTGGGGTAAGGGGGAAGGGAGTCCAGCCACGGTTTTTCCTGCGACTGAACCGGGGCTGGGTCGCCTAGATCCCTGCGACTGCCTTCAATTATTTTTTTTAAATTTAAAATAATAAGATTCGAAAATAAATTACCTCGATTAATTGTTTGCGGATTGAATTTCTTAGTTTTTGCTCCAAAAATTTGATTTTGTAAGTTTGTTTTTTTAGTGTGATAGGAAAAGTTTTTAGTGAGATTGTGGTATATATAGGAAATTTTAAGTCCAGTGGCAAAATCGTAATTTTTTAAAATCCAGGGACAAATTGGTAATTTCAATAGCAGGGTGGCGATAAAATGAAAAAGATGACGATATTTAAGGATCGGGTATAATGTTATGCATGTCAGTATAGTAATCCTTTGTCATTTTCCACCAAAAATAATCATGCTATGTGAACTACTTCTATGTGAGTAGTCTCGTACATACAACTACTTTCTAGATGAGTCTTCCCCTAGTATAACCTCCCCTTTCTCATTCCCTTTTCCATATTCTTTTTCTAAAACGAGACATGATACTAATTCTACTCCAATTAAATAAACAAATTCATGTATTAAAGATAATTAATTCATTTCATATATTAACTAAGCCAACAAAATCATTTATAAAAGATAATTAATTTATTTCATATACTTCCTCTGTTCCATAATACTTGCTACATTTTTTATTTTTGGCAATTTCATATTACTTGCTACATTTCCGTTTTTAGTAATAAAACAATCATTTAAAGTTCTATCTACCCCTATTTTTATCCTACTCTATACTCTATATACTCTATAATAAATTATATACTATACTCTATAAAGTAACCTAACAACCTATTTTTCCTTATTCTTTTTCAATTAACAATAATAAAATACTATACTCTATAAAGTAAACAATCAGCTACAGTGTAGGTCAATCACTTTTCTTAATTCTCGTGCCCATGCAAATGTAGCAACAATTATGGAACGGAGGAAGTATTAACTAAGCCAACAAAATCATTTATAAAAGATAATTAATTCATCTCTTTTAAACAAAGAAAATCATTTAAACAATCATCTTTTGCAATATTTCTCTATATAAATAAGAATCAACTTATGATTCGTATTAAAAAAATTCTCTAGCTATTTTCGTTTTTTAAAACTCCATTTTGATAGTTTTAAATATTTATCTGAATTTTAAACTAAATTCGATTTAACCCAACTTTAAAATAAATTTTAAGTACCATAAAAATCAATATGGATATAAGTGTTGATTTTAAAACCGACTCGAATGACCTGAATGAACTCATCTAGAGTACTCTCACAATTAGGGATGACAATTCAGTCCGAATTCGCCCCTGATCCGACTTGATCCGAGGATTTTAATCCGATTCGACTCCGAGCTAGAAAATATCCGACTCCGAATCCGATTATATAATCTGAGTCCGATTTAGAGTTGGACCGGTGCTGGATCTCATAAAAAATCCGATAATCCGACCGACTCCGACTCCGACTCTGACTCCGACTCCGACTCCGACTCCAACTCCGACTCCGACTCGACCCGATTCGACCCGACATCCGACTTAACTTTTAACTTAAGGCATTTTTACATTTTGAAAAATTTGAACTTTATATGAAAATAAGTTTATTTTAACCAAAATTGCAAACTTGACATCTGACTATCTGATTGACTAATTACATTGTAAGTAAGATTGAATATTGTAAGTTTAATCAAGTTGAGTGAATGAAACTTATCAAAACAATCGATTATATTATTATAGACTTACAGTCTTACATAGTTTTGAAGTTTTTTAAGTATAATGAAACCTAAAACTAACTAAAATAAACTATTAGAAATATAGTATTAGTCTAGATATTAATTAATATTAATCAATTAGAAACTTAATCGATCGTTTAATAAAGATTTAATTGGAACTTGTCTAATATAGACTTGAAGCCATGTCGTTAAATTGTAAGTGAGATTGAATATTGTAAGTTTGATCAAGTTGAATGAACAAAACTAATCAAAACAATCTATTAGACTATCATAGACTTATTGTCTTACATAGGTACTTAATCAATAGTATATTAAAGATTTAATTGTAACTTGTAAGTTGTCAATTATTATGAATTAAACGAAATTAAACCACTAATAACGAATTAAAATTTTATTTAATTATGTTTACATTATATATAAGTTATTTAATAACCTCATAATTCTAAATAATTCTTATTCAATTTTATTGCTTATTAGCTTTTTTAAGAAAATATTCATTAAAATAGTATTTACCATTAATTAAATTTAAGCCATTGATAATGTGTAATGTGGATGAATGAATGGTTTTGATAATGTCCACCTCATCTATCCTTAAAAACTTTCAATAACCAATTACATACAACTATGAATGACACATGAATTTTGGATTTTAACCATTGATTTCATAATGGTTTCAATCTTAGCCCTTCATTAATGTTGACATAAGAGTAAAAAAAATAAAAAATAAAAAAAAAGAAAAAAACTAAACCTAACAGTACTTCATTAATGGTTTTTTTCATTAGTACATACAATTAAGAAATAATATAATTATATTACTTATTAATCTTGTTATTTCTAATTTGTAGACGCTAAAGCAAATCCCCTTCAATATGCACCAATTTTTGAAGACGAGGATGTAGAAGCTATAGAAGAAGAATGATAATGGGTATGTTTAGTTTTG
This sequence comes from Amaranthus tricolor, assembly GCF_026212465.1. NCBI lineage: Eukaryota > Viridiplantae > Streptophyta > Magnoliopsida > Caryophyllales > Amaranthaceae > Amaranthus > Amaranthus tricolor. Next base: position 12,040,476 of record NC_080052.1, read on the forward strand.
ATTTATTTAAAATTAAGTTTTTGCTTACTACATCATTTATGCTTATATTACTTTTTTTATAAACTTGTGTTAGAGAACTAAGGATGAATTTAATGATGTTGTAATGTTGAGCATGAAAAATTGAAGACTTCATCATTTATGTAATTTTTATGTTTGTTAATGTAATTTTAAGGTACTAAGGACTATTTTGTTTATTGTAATTGTAAGACTAATTTTTCTTATTATGTTGTTTTCGAAAGACATATTTTCTTTGTTAGGTTGTAATTAAAGACTAATCTATATCAATTTTTTCATGCTTTAAAATCATTAAATCTTGGTAATGATCCGAACTCCGCCGGAGGTCCGAGAGTCCGAGTCGGAGCAATGTTGGAGTATGCATAATCCGACTTTAAATGGAGGTGGACTGAAAAACATAGTCTGAGATTTATCCGGAGCAAAGTCGGAGGGGGATAGTCCGAGCCGAGTCCGACCCATTGCCATCCCTACTCACAATTGTCAATTACATTTCATCATGTGAAAATCTTACATAAAATATCATTGTCGTCCTAAATTAAGAATAATATTGTAATAGTTTATGAGGAATGAATCATACATTCTATTAATTTTATTGTAGAGTAGCAAATGAAAGTTTGATTGTGAGCATTCTATGTGTCTTTTTTTGTTATTGGTTAGTATTAATGGAATTTGATTGGTTTGCACTTTTTACATTTTACATATTTACAAATTTATATTTTCGGAAAAACTCATACATTAATGGATGTAATAAATCATAATTATTCCAATTATACAGTTGTATGTAAATGCACTGTTAAAAAATTATAATAGTAAATATATAATGTACTGTGTAAAACATTATATATAGTCTGATAAAATTATATTACGGAATAAATGACATTTATTTCAATGCAATTGAAATTACTTAATTTAGAAAATTATACAGCAAAATTACACTGTGTATAACAACAATTTAAGAACTTCCTTCAATTACATAATAACCCCTTTTTTCCATCAATTGTTATTTAAAACTAAAAGGACGTAAAATTCAATTAATTGATCATTAAAATTAGTCATTTATATGTTAGACTAACATAATTACAATTTTGAATTTTAGGAAAAATGTGAAGTATGGTTTACAATCTAAAATTTCATTAAAATATTAATGTATTTAAAAATCCGTGAATTGTACGGGTTTATATCCTAGTTATGAATAAAGTAGGAGTAAATAGGAGAATTTAAAAATTTTTTAGGACATATACAATAATGTAACAAATATTTTATCACGAATGAAAATATTAAATATAGTTTAATTAACAATTCATCGTAACCTTTCAAAAAAAATTGTTCATCATAACGAATAATTTACCTAGTGGTAAATGAAGCTAACCTAATAATGTCCGTATATTGTAATCTTTTTTATTTTGTATTAATTGTATTAAGTTGAAAATATCAAAAAATTTCATATTCCAAAACTTTTTGTCATTTTCCATAAAAGCAATAATGATAACCAGAAACGATGCCATGGTATAGTGCTATGTCGGTAATATCCGTTTCTTACTTTATATTCCCTCCAAACTATTTTAATTGTCACATTTTTTTATTTGGCAAAACCATATTAATTGTCACATTTTTATTTTTGTTAATTTTTTTTACCTAAATATCCTTGTTTCACACACGTAATTAAAAATATACCCCCATATACCATACTTACCCAAATTAATTAATTATATAACCCTTCACTACAACTTACCCAACTAACACCTTTTTAATGGATCCCACACCACCCTTAATAACCGTGCTCAAGCAAATGAGACAATTAAAATGGTTTGGAGGGAGTACTATATATTTTCATCCCCATTTCAATGCTATAGTGCTTTGCCATAATTTTCGGTACTTCATTTCTTTAGTTTCATTTCCGTTTTTCAATGATCTTAAAAGTCACAATTACATTTATTTTTATTTCTTATACAACAACTCTCATATTTATTTGAATTATAAAAAAGGATTATCCATTGTTCTAGTCTTCTAGATCTTGAAAATGTATAATGTCTTAAAATTTTTCTTTTGTTTTTTTGAAAGGATCTTGAAACTGTTCTTAAGTGTTGTTGATTCTAAATAAATTTTTTTATCATTTGATAATATTCTTATAGATTTTATTTTATAATTTTGCAGATTTGCAGACTTTGCATTATAAGTATAACCAAAATACACCTAATAACAAAAATATTAGATGACAAACTATAAAATCATTTAAAACTAAATATAGCTTACACATGATACATGCACAACACTAACACAATACATAATTTTTATAATAAAAATATATTATCTATCATCTATATTAAATTAATTAAATACTTAAGAAAAATCAACATACCTTATATTATTTTATGAAAACTAAAATAAAACCTTTTTCTTCTAGTTATAATTAAAACTTCACCCGCCAATTTGTTAGTTCTTAACACAATAGAAGATGATTTATTTTTACTTATTAAATGGTAATAACCAATTATGTCACATAGTGGGGTTTATTTAATGAATAAAATTGCTCACAGAATAAATGAGTGAAAGTATGGAATTATATTTATATTAAGAAAGATATATTCCTATAATATTCATCTTAAATATAGAATATTATTAATATTTTGGAAGTAGTGGTTTTTCCCTTTATGTTTTTCCTACTTCCTATTTAAATTATATTTTACAATAAACTTAAATATTACAACCTTAGTGAAATAATAACCAAAATGGAAATTATTTTACAATAAACTTATTTACATAACAATGCGGCAACATAACATGTATTAATTAAAAAAATAACATAATAATAATAATAATAATAATAATAATAATAATAATAATAATAATAATAATAATAATAAAAATAATAATAATCATAATCATAATCATAATCATAATCATAATCATAATTGTCATGGTATTGTTTACTCAATTATTTTATTTATTTATTAATTAGCATCATGTTACTAAGATACCCTTTGACCTTTCCGGATTGACTTTGACTTTTGGTCAATGGGCTTTCTGCTGGACTTCCTGTCTTCCTTGGAGGGCCCATGGGCTTTTTACCTTCAGAATACTTGACTTCCCTGTCATCTATCTTCTTTGGCCATCCTCCTTTTAAGGAGAATAACTGCCCACCACCTTCCACTCTTCAATCATGGTTGGCTCTCCTTGTTTCAAGGTGAATAACTGTCCATTCCTCCCATGATCTTCCACCTTTCCTCTCTGAAGTAACTTCCTCCTTCAACATTATAAATAGGGACAACCATCAGAGAGGAGAAGACATCTAAAAAATAACCCTCTTAAGCATCCTTGCTCATACTCCACTTCATTAGCACACCAACACTCCAATAATATCACCCACTGCATCTTTTTGTATTCATTCTGTAATCACTTACTCCATATTCTCATATCCACGTTCTAACTTGAGCGTCGGAGGGGTTTTTCGGGAGATCACCCCCCGGACAAGGCTAACGTGTTGTGTTGCAGGAATTCAGGTCGCTTCCTCTCATAAGTCGCTTCTCTTGATCACACTTCTACTTATCTCCAGGTATTTCAAGTGTATCCCACTTCCTCGTTTCATTACCGAAACAGTTTGGCGCCGTCTGTGGGGACAGTACAAGAAGTCATGGCTCCCAAGAAGAACCCGACTCAAACCGCCACCGTGCATAGCACAGATACAGACACTTCAGCGGGTCACGCTAATAATCAAGCCGTGACTCGCCGTGATCTGGACATGCTAGCGCGAAATCTCACGGCCGCGTTCTCTGAACAACTCCGCGCCGTCATAAACAATACCCCTACTCAACAACGAGTACTGGAAGACATGGCGAACCAAATAAAGAACTTAGAGGAACGAATCGAGCCCCGTCAAGAGATACCAAAATCTCATGAATCTCAAGATGGGAACTCGAGGACTTCCCATTCCAGTAGACGCAATAAAAATAGGCGGGAAAGGTCCAGAACTTACCCGCACCATAGCAAGACAGATACACGAGATGGCGAATCCAAAACCGCCACTCCAAATGCCCGAACCTTCCTAGAGAGCAAAAAGCGAAAGACGTCTGAGAGCGTCCAATCCCTGGTAGATAAAAGAAGGGAGGAAAGGAAGAAGGCGCAACTCGCGGGGTCTAGCCGTCCCCTCACTCCCACCTCCATACCGCGGAATGAGGCCGACAAGAGTGTCCTTCCTGAAGAGCCCATATCATTAGTCTCTCCCCTGGCCATGGAGATACTGAATACTCCCAATCCCGGGAAAATAAAGGTACCGAACATGGCTGCTTTCGATGGCACGTCATGCCCGCAGGAGCACTTGACGGCGTATAAGAATCTTATGTTGTTGTACACCACCAACTCATCGTTATGGTGTAAGTTCTTTCCAACTACTCTTACAGGAGTAGCTTTGACGTGGTACACCTCCCTTCCCGGAGGAAGCATCCACAACTTTGCCCAACTAGAGGGCAAGTTCTTGGGCCACTTTATAGCCTCAAGAAGGCAGGAGAAATCAAACTTCCACCTGCTTAGTGTCACTCAATTGGAAGGAGAGTCCATATCCTCATATCTTAAGAAGTTCCATGAGGCAGTGCTGGAAGTGACTGATTTGGAGGAGTCGGTTGCACTAAACGCCCTAATCAACGGAATGAAGGCCCAATGGCTGAAGTTCCAGTTGGTTGAAAGTCAAGTAAAGACGTACGCAGAGGCCATGAAACAATGCCAAAGTTATGTCACGGCCTCAGAGATATGTCAAGCACATGATCCGAAAAGGCGAAAATTTGAGAAAAAAGATGTCGGGCCCTCCCATCAATCCTCACGAAACAGGGAGGAGCATTCTTCGAGGAGAGAGAAGAATTACATGCCGCGTCGTCCTACACCGCCATCTGATATGGGACCTCCACGAGCCCGACACGTGTATATTACAGAAGGAGAAACTAGGACGCGGAATCTGGGAGATGGAGGAAACGACCCCATATTCAATCGAAACAGGAGGGACATTTTCTTCGCTGTTCGAGATCAATTGCCAGCTCCACCTCCTGTTACCACCCCCTCTGATAGGCGCAACTATAATCTGTGGTGTGATTACCACAAAGAGCACGGCCATACTCTGGCACAATGCCGCGAACTAAAGCGCATCTTGCATCAGTTGGCTGACGAGGGAAAACTGTCCAGGTTCCTCAACATGAGGGATTATGATGCTGGAAGAGAAGGGGAAAGGAGGCCATGGCAACAGAAACGCCGATCCCCCAAGAGGAACGAAGCCAGACGCGAAAGTTCCGACACTCAAGGAACTATCAACATGATTTTTGGGGGATACACTGAGGAATATCCCACTATCCGCGCTGCAAAAAACAGCGTCCACACTTTACTGAAAGGACCTCCCATGGCCGCACCTAAGGGACCGGTCATGAAGTTCGATGCCACGACCTCCCAACCGCTGCAACAACCCCATACCGACCCTCTGGTAGTCACTCTTAAAATCGGGCAAATGAAAGTCAGACGGGTGCTGGTAGATACGGGAAGCACGACTGATCTTATTACAATGGAGTGCTTGAGAAAGATGAAGTTCGAGGAAAAGCACTTACAACCCCTAGACAAACCACTGATTGGGTTTGGAGGGAGTCAGGTCATTCCGTTGGGCACGATCATTCTCCCTGTACGGGTAGGGGAGAGAAGTGAAAGCCGGACCATGCCCATACGGTTCACAGTGGTAGATCTCAACTTCCCCTACAATGCTATCATGGGGCTCCCACTCATTAATAAGATCAAGGCAGCAATCTTTCCCCATCAACTCTTGCTGCAATTCAAGACCAAGTGACGGCTCGCCAATGCCTCATCAACACCCTGAAGCGCGGGTCTTCCGAGACACCTGCAAAAAGAAAAAGGGAAGACAATGTCCCAGCTGTCATGAGCGTGTACAAGGAAAATCCCAGCACGCATGAAAGGCCTCGCCCCATAGAACGATACGAGGAAGTAGAAATGTTCGAGGGGAAACAAATCAAGGTAGGGAAAGATCTTCCTAGCACGGTCAAACAGGACATAGTGGCCACCATTGCTGAGTTCCGCGACGTCTTTGCTTTTTGCACGGAAGAAATGCCTGGCATCCCTACCAGTGTCGCGTGTCATAAACTTGACATCAAACCAGGCTATAAACCCATAAAACAAAAGCTACGACATCAAGGAAGAGACCGGACTGAGGCCGCCAAGGAGGAAGTCGAGAAGTTGTTGAGAGCCGGATTTATTAAAGAATGCAAATACTCTGAGTGGCTATCCAACGTTGTCCTGGTGAAAAAACCGAATGGCAAGTGGAGGATGTGCGTCGACTTCACGGACCTGAATAAGGCGTGCCCTAAAGACGATTACCCACTTCCAAAGATAGATCATCTGGTGGATTCTACAGCAGGCCATGCATTATTAAGCTTCATGGATGCCAATGCCGGCTATCATCAGATTCCGTTGGCAATTGAAGACCAACCTCACACGGCCTTCATTACCAGCATGGGAGTCTATTGCTACAAGGTTATGCCCTTCGGATTAAAAAACGCGGGGGCAACTTATCAAAGGATGGTCAACAAGGTCTTCCAATCTCATATTGGACGGAATTTAGAAGTATATGTAGATGACATGATCACAAAAAGCAAACAAGCAAGTCAGCACGCCGCAGACTTACGAGAGACGTTCCTTACCCTTCGAAAGCACCAAATGAAACTCAATCCTGACAAGTGTGTGTTTGGAGTTACCGGAGGGAAGTGCCTCGGCTTCCTGGTAGACGAGCGAGGCATTGAAGCAAATCCTGAAAAGATCCGGGCTATACAGAACATGAGATCCCCCACCTCAGTAAAAGAAGTACAAAAGCTCACGGGGTGCGTGGCTGCTCTTGGAAGATTCCTTTCCAAGTCCGCGGATAAATGTTCACCCTTCTTTAAAACAATAAAACAACAGAAGTTCGAGTGGACAGCAGAAGCAGAAGAGTCCTTCCGCCAACTTAAAGAGCACCTGTCCACCTTGCCAAAAATAGTTTCGCCCATCAAAGGGGAGAAGCTAGTCCTATATGTCTCTGTCTCCGAATACTCGTTATCCGGAGTACTGGTTGCGGAAAGGGAAAAGAAACAGCTTCCTATATACTATGTAAGTCATGCATTCCGTGGCTCGGAGGGAAACTACTGTGAAGTCGAGAAAGTCATATTCGCAATCGTCATGGCAAGCAGGAAATTGAAGCCCTACTTTCAATCCCACCAGATCATCGTCCGGACTGATCAACCTTTGAAAAAGATTCTGGAAGGGAAAAACAAGTCAAGCCGCGTCACAGATTGGGCAAACCAGCTAGCGGATTTCGGCATCGAATATGAGCCTCGAACAGCAATCAAAGCCCAAGCTCTGGCTGACTTCATTGCTGAAAGCACTCTCCCCTATCATCCTGAACCCAATTAGGAATGGAAGTTGTATGTAGATGGGTCCTCTACCCAATCAGCAAGTGGGGCTGGACTCCTCATTATGTCTTCCGCCGGGGTCCGTATGGAAAGGGCGGTCAGGTTCGAGTTCGCAGCATCCAACAACGAGGCCGAATATGAAGCATTATTGATGGGACTGAGAATTTGCTACGAAGCGGGAGCCAAAAAATTGTCCGCCTTCTCTGACTCCCAATTGATTGTTGGACAAGTGAACGGGGAATTCGAAGCTAAAGATGACAGCATGAAAATTTACCTGCAGCAAGTAAAGGAATTTGTTCAAAAATTCGACAAGTTCACGTTGGAGCACATTCCAAGATCCCAGAATGCCCAGGCTGATTCCCTAGCGAAGCTTGCCAGCTCAGCAGAAACATCCGCGGCTCGAGACATAATCTGGGAAGTGCTTCCTAACCCCAGCATCAACTTCATGGTCGATACCATCGACAGATCAGAAACATGGATGGAGCCATACATCGAATATTTGCGGAATCAGACGCTTCCCCAAGATGAATGTTAGGCCAAAATGCTCCGGAAGAAAGCCAGATGGTTCGAACTCCACAAAGGAACGCTCTACAAGAAGTCATATACACACCCCCTCCTAAAATGCGTATCCCCTGAAGAAGGAAACTATATCCTCCGCGAAATACACGATGGTGGATGCGGTATACACCAAGGAGTACGAACTGTCATTGGGAAAGTCCTTAGAAGTGGATATTATTGGCCCTCACTCCGAGAAGACGCGGAGTATTTGATCAAAAGATGTCCTGAATGTCAGTACCACTCAAAGATAGGAAGGAAGCCATCTAATTACTTGACCGCCATGCACGCCGTCCTGCCTTTCGACAAGTGGGGCATGGACCTCCTTGGCCCCTTCCCTCCGGCAAAAGGGCAACGCAAATTCATCATTGTGGCCATTGATTATTTCACAAAATATGTAGAAGCGGAAGCCCTTAGCTCAATCACGGACAAACAAGTCTGTCAGTTTATATGGCGGAATATCATCACAAGGTACGGCATCCCCCGGGTGATCATAACAGATAATGGAAGGCAGTTCGTCAGCAAGAACACCATCGAGTACTGCGACAAGTTTAACATCCAAATCAGATTCAGTTCAGTGTCCAGGCCGCAAACTAATGGTCAAGTAGAGTCCGCGAACAAAGAGATCCTGAATGGCATTAAGAAGAAGATAGAGGGGGTCAAAGGTAATTGGGATGAAGAACTACCAGGCATCTTATGGGCAAATCGAACAACCATCAAAGACGCAACGGGGCATACACCTTTCTCTTTAGTATATGGATCTGAAGCCGTGCTCCCAGTTGAAATAGGCGTACCCTCTACAAGGGTCACCTACTACTCGCACGACGAAAATGAGGAAGGAAAAAGAGCAAACTTAGATCTGCTGCCAGAGACAAGAGGAAACGCAATGCTGAGATCAATAGCACAAAAACAAAAGATGATCCGTAGCTTCAATCGCCACGTCAAAACCAGACGCATTCAAATTGGTGATTTGGTCCTTCGAAAAATAGAAGCTACGGGAAAGATTGTGGAGAAAGGAAAGTTAGGGGCCAACTGGGACGGACCTTTCAAAGTCACCCACGTCATCAAACCAGGAACTTTCGAACTAGAAGACATGAAAGGGAAGAAACTACCCCGACCATGGAATGGAGACCATTTGAAAAAATTCTTCATTTAATAAAATTTGCAAGGGGCAATCGGTAAGCACCAGCATAAACAGCCTCATCTGTGACAGACTCATCAGTACCAATCCGCGACTACAGTCATTCCGCAACATAGTTGCGTTGTAATTCAAAATTACTTCAATCATCGCTTGTATCCTTATCAATCATTAATAAACAGGTTTTTATTTTCAGATCATCCGGCTCTTATGTTCGCAAATATTTAGTAAAATTCTTTTGCAAATCTTATTAAATCAGTAATATCCATAAGTCGGACCCCCTGAGAGGAGTCCCATTATCAAATTATTCTGTCACTAACGAACTTGTGATACCTATAAGTCGGACCCTTAGGCTAGGGTTCCAAGACCAAAAATCACTTGAAGTATTTGACATCCGTTCGTAGCATCGATAAGTCGGACCCCCAGTTTGAGGTCCCTAAAGTTCAAAATATTGTAAATGATGTTTCCCAACCGGGACATCGATAAGTCGGACCCTCAGTTTGGGGTCCCTAGAGTCCAAAATATTCTAAGTTTTTCACAATGATGTTTTCCAACCGGGACATCGATAAGTCGGACCCCCAGTTTGGGGTCCCTGAGTTCAAAATATTCTAAGTTTCTCGCAATGATGTTTCCCAACCGGGACATCGATAAGTCAGACCCCCAGTTTGGGGTCCCTGAGTTCAAAAAATCCCAAGTCTCCCACTAAGATACCCCCCAACCGGGACATCGACAAGTCGGACCCCCTTACTGGGGTCTAAGAGCTGAAAATATTCTAAGTACAAAATCTCCTTGATGTCGCCTGCGCGTGACCTCGACAAATCACGCCCTCTGCTAATACGATTAAGCAATATTCCGCGGCCTCAGACGAGAGAAGCCACGGACAAAAGCATGGATACCACGAATAAACTCCATAATCAGGAATATATATACATCAAAATATTCAAAATACAGAGTTGAATGTTTGCAAAAATCAAATTACAAAATTGTAAAACTATACATTCTCCAAAAAAGCCTCGACGTCTTGATCCGGCGGCAGAGGAGACCCGATCCTTCCCTCTTCAAGACTGGGGGTGAAGCTTACATAATCTTCAACGTTAAACGGCTCCACCCCGATCTCGGACAGCTCTCGGGACAAGCCCTGGAGGTTCCTACCTTCGTCAATAATAAGATTCGATAGATCAAGGCACAAAACCTCCAGGTTGGAGAGCGTCAAGTTTTCCGGGACATCTGACGCCGGAGGAGAAGAGAGAGCCAGCTGATCCAAGTCGAGACATAAAGCCTCCCTCTCAGCCTCAGCATCCATCCTTTCGGACCAGGCTCTCTTTTCTTCCGCATCCCAGACAGCATCGACCAGTACCGCCGACTCCCCGTCCAAGACAGGAGCAAGGTTGGACAAGGCTTCACTCCCCTTCTGATCAGCAGTTTGCTGAAGGGAGGTAAAATCCATGCCCAACTCTGCGGCAGCCAAACGATACTTTTCGTCACTGATCAGGGTTCCGGCTTTCACCATCTCCGCCGTCAGATCTCCAAGAAACTTCGACGCTTCCGGCTCATCCGAAAGAAGCCAATCTCGAGCTATCCGGGCTTTCCTGGTTAAGCACAGTTTATACACCTTAGCCGCGGATAGGATCATCTTGAAGTGGGCAGAGTCAGTCGATACTTGCTGCATAAGTTGCTGGTTCTGATGAACGAGCTTGGCATGGGTATCCATCAGCAAGCCGACTTCATGGCCGAGGCTCGCAGACCTGGTGGAAGCAGCATCTAAGTTCTCGACGGTCTGGTCCAGCTGCTTCCTTGCCCTTTCCCGCCATTGTTCGGTCCTGACCAAGCGTTCTTTCAGCTCAGAACACTTGGCCAGTTTCTCTTTTAGGCCCGGCAGGTCCTCCCGCAATTTTGATAATTCGTCATTCAGCTCCTCACAGCGGGAGGTAAGGGCGGCCATGGTTTCCTGGTCTGCGGCACTTTGACGGTTTGCGTCGAGCTCAAAAGCCAACCGTATGAACGCCTGCAAAAGAACGGCTACTAAAGAAATCCGGAAACCAAGTAATCACACCACTAAGCATAAAAAGTCATTACCTCTGCCGCCGAAGCTTGTGCCTGACGCACCCTATCACGGGGAGGCATGGACTCTAGTAGGTCGACGTCCACCTTGCTGATTAAGTTGGACGTCGCCCTATTAAAACGAACAATTAAGCCCTTATGCCCCAAATCCGGAAAGGGTGTCTCGTGTCGAAAAGGGGAAACTTCCCGACGACGATAAACCTCAGCAAACTGCGATGAGGGAGCCGCGGAAGACTCCCCCCACCTTCTCCTTCCCCTTGTTTGAAGCTGGCCGTGGAGAGTCCAAAGGGGGCGACGCCTCCTCATCAACCGACCTTATGCGGAGAGGTACGGCCGTAGGGATCGTACCCACAGAGGGCCTCTTGGCCGAGCTCTCCTTGTGGGAAGAAGAATCCCGCTTCCTCTTCTTCTTCCCACTCTTTTTCACCCCCCTCGTCTGTGGAGGAATCACCCTCTCAGATTCATCGGGGATGTGAATTTGTTTTCTCTCCTCGAGAAGTCGGAGAGCCTCTTGCTCTGAGGGCACGTCCTCCAGACCCTTCTCTACAGTCGCCGAGTCCTACAAAAGAAAAAGTTAGGAAGAATCAACAGAAGTCTTTCATAACGAAGAATTTTGTGAAGTTATACCTTCGGAGGAAGGGGAAGAGGCTTATCCTCGGGTCGCTGGATGGCCCCTTGAGCAAGTCTCAGAACGCTGAATTTCTTCATCAGCTCCGGATTCTTCGCTCGAAGATTCTCCTTGGCTATCCCTGTAAAACCGCGAGTTAGAAACAGTTAAACATGTCATAGAAAAGAGAAGGAAGAAACCCGGCAACTCTTACTCCGATCGATAGCCAAGCTGATGCCGAATGCTGAGAGGAGGTTCTCGTTCTCCAACTCAGGACGACCGGGTATCCAATTAAGTTGGACGTTCATTGGTTTCCTTCCCAATTGAACGTCCATCTTTGCATATTCAATGATCACCGCGTCACTAAAAGAACACTACGGGATCCCATTATTAAAACCCGCGAGGTTGGGTTTAATGTCAAAAGAGGTCTTGATATTCCATCCCTCTGAGTTATATAAAAATGCAAATTTCGTCCTATACCCCTTCTGGTTATCGGGGAGGTCTTGGACTATCTTCTGTCCTCGACGGTGTGTAAAAGTAATCCAGCCACAGCCGTATGATTGCGAATTACATAGGCGGGCTCTGAATATATATCTAAAAGCTGTGAGTGTTGGTGGCACGGCCAAAACTTTGCATAAGATCAAAAAGGCCACCATACAACCCCAGGCGTTTGGGTATAACTCGGGCACTGAAATGTTCAAAAACTCTAACACCTCTCTAAAAAACGGGTGAAGAGGAAATCTGAGCCCTAATTCAAAAGAAGGAAAGTATACAGCTATACAATGTGGGGGAGGAAACCTAATGGTGTCATAATTCCCCGGGGTAATAATGTTTATATTGTCCTTCAAACCCCATTTTTGAGAGATGGCCTCCCGACGGTTGTCTAGATCTCTTTTGGTCTGTAAATCAATGAAGTAGTTTAGGGGCCCGCCGTTTGGAATGTAGAACGGAGGAGGAACTGGCGCTGCACTCTCCCTTCCAGAAGACTCGGCTGATCCTTCAAGGTTTTCCATATCTACATACAATAACCCTTCTAGGTCAGGATTTATTCGCGGCAAGTAATTTGGAAAGAAAGCAATGCTCACTTCTCAAGGAGCAGTTTTCATAATCTCCGGAGGGTATATAGGGGATACAGACGACTCATCCCCAGCTTTTATTGGTTCATAATGGGGGGTAATTCTCACCGAACTACTTTCATCCGAGTCATTCATTGGTAACCCCTTTTTATTAAGACGCCTACGTACTATCAAAGGAGTTTCCGGCAAGTTAGTAGGGTTGGTGTCTGAGTTAGCTATAGTCTCTTGAGTAGTCGTGACGTCCATGTTAATAATAAAGTAGTAGTCGAAACTTGTAAAGAATAGAGACTAAATTCATAAACAAATTCAAAGTTCTAGGCTAACATTCAAGAACAGTTTGAAGAATAACTTGAAGAAATTCGAAAAATCGGGGAAAAGTTTGAATACCTTAAAAAGAAATTTGAAGATTTGTTAGAAACTTGATGAAGATCTGTCAGAAACCTTGAAGATCTTCGAAGGATTTATCAGAAGTTTGAAGGAGGGATGAAGATTGTCCGAGCGTCTCTCTCTACTTTCTCTTTCTCGCAATTTGAAGATTTGAGGGAGTTAATGAAGATTAGGTGAAATGGAACTATTCCAACTACCCTATTTATTGCAGCAATAAATGCTTCACTTGGGACTTGAGCATTCGAACGAAAGGGTGGAATTCCGGAGGAAAGCTGGGAAGTCGATAAGTCGGACTCCCAATAAGGGGAAGACAGATTTTTCTTAAGTGTTTAGTAATGATCGTGAAGTCTATTAGTCGGACCCTAGCTGAAAGGGTAATGTTGCGAAATTTTTCTAAGTGTTAATTCTTGAATATAGCCGGAAGGTCGAAAAGTCGGACCCCCAATTAGAGAGGAACGTCATAAATTTGTTTGAGTGTCAAAGCCATCCAACCGGTGGGTCGATAAGTCAGACCCCCAGGGAGGGGTGGGGCAGATAATTATTCAAGTCCTTTACCACTCGAATATGTCCGGAGAGTCGATAAGTCGGACCCTAAACTGAACCTCCAGAAAGGAAAATCATTTTAAGTATAGAGATTACGCATTCAACCGTCCGACTTATGGACACGGCGGATGAAATGTGATGGAAGGAAATATGAAAATATCTCAAGGGCGAAGGAAATCCGTGTGGTCAATAAGTCGGACTCCTTGGTGCACTCAGTCATGATGTAGAAATTCTAAGTATGAGAGAAGTCCCATATTTCTGTATGATTGAAGACACGGGTCTGCGAGCTGGTTCCCCGTCATAAAAGATGAGGAGTGAAAAGTAAAATGGCTGATTCCCATATTCATCCGTGTGGTCGATAAGTCGGACCCCTAAATGACCCTAGTCCAGGTGAAAAATTCTAAGTATAGAACCTCTCATGTGTGTCCGTGAGATCGAAGATGCGAGTTATGGGGCTCATTCCGTATCATGCTAGAATAAAGGGGGCTGCTGTGACGGAGTACTGAACATTTTTATTTTTCCACAAATATCAAGGATATCCGTGTGGTCGATAAGTCGGACCCCCAGGTGGTCCTTCTCTTTCTCAAAATATTCTAAGTGTTGAAGAGGGATTCACGTGCTGAACTTGCGAGTGAAGACATAAACTATTAGTTCGCGGCATAGTTCAACCATAGGTGTAGAAATATCTTGAGGAGAATGCTATGCCGCGTCCTTACTAGGGATTCGATTCGTAAATACCCTTGGCGTTACGCGGCATCAGTTCAAAACAGACAGTTGATCTAATCCGCACAGTAGATAAGTCGGACCCTCCTTTGGTGTTTTGTTGAAAACATTTTAAGTGTGGGGATTTCTGCGATATCAGTGAAGCAAGGGCCGAGACATGATGTCGCGGAATCAAGATCCCACATTCACTACTTCGCTGTTGTGTTATAACACGTCTGGGGCTACTCCGCGACATACTTCAAGCCGCGGCTTCATATGCCTGATTGACCCTGATTCAATACGTTCTTACCAGACAAAAAGGTCATATCTTTTTCATTACAACTCGGAATTCAGCACATGAACTGTCGATTCGAAGCTTGCAAGCTCAATTTTCATAATCCATGAGGAGATTCGCCAGGTTGGGTATATGTTTTACGTCATGGGGCTTTCGAATGTTCTCTACTAACATTAAACCAGGCTCCGACGGGCACCTGTTTTTCCGCATAAAGGAGGATGTTTCCAGTCGTTGTGGCTCTCTTTTCACATCATCCTTCATGCGTGGGGCTAAATGTCATGGTATTGTTTACTCAATTATTTTATTTATTTATTAATTAGCATCATGTTACTAAGATACCCTTTGACCTTTCCGGATTGACTTTGACTTTTGGTCAATGGGCTTTCTGCTGGACTTCCTGTCTTCCTTGGAGGGCCCATGGGCTTTTTACCTTCAGAATACTTGACTTCCCTGTCATCTATCTTCTTTGGCCATCCTCCTTTTAAGGAGAATAACTGCCCACCACCTTCCACTCTTCAATCATGGTTGGCTCTCCTTGTTTCAAGGTGAATAACTGTCCATTCCTCCCATGATCTTCCACCTTTCCTCTCTGAAGTAACTTCCTCCTTCAACATTATAAATAGGGACAACCATCAGAGAGGAGAAGACATCTAAAAAATAACCCTCTTAAGCATCCTTGCTCATACTCCACTTCATTAGCACACCAACACTCCAATAATATCACCCACTGCATCTTTTTGTATTCATTCTGTAATCACTTACTCCATATTCTCATATCCACGTTCTAACTTGAGCGTCGGAGGGGTTTTTCGGGAGATCACCCCCCGGACAAGGCTAACGTGTTGTGTTGCAGGAATTCAGGTCGCTTCCTCTCATAAGTCGCTTCTCTTGATCACACTTCTACTTATCTCCAGGTATTTCAAGTGTATCCCACTTCCTCGTTTCATTACCGAAACAGTAATCATAATCATAATCATAATCATAATCATAATCATAATCATAATAATAATAATAATAATAATAATAATAATAATAATAATAATAATAATAATAAATCCTACAAAATTTATAAATACTCTTAATGATTAAGAAAGACTTAAATAAAACTTGAATATGAAAAGGATGCAACAATATCTACAACTATCTGGGAAATAATAGTATTATACTCTGTTCTATTCAGCTTAAGTGTCCCATTTACTATATACACCCTATCCAGTACACTTATTCAATCCTTAATATATCGAGTTGTGTATAATTAAAAATTATAAAAAGTTGATATTAATAATCTTTACATCAAAACGAATCAAATAAGATCCCACATGACTATTTTAACTTATAACTTATAGATTAATAATAAAATGTAATTTAAAAGTGATAAATAAATAATTTCTCAAAAGTAAATGGAACACCTAAGGTGAATAGGAGGAAGTAATATTAACCCATAAATTCCCGAGATTGTTGATATAGTTGGATTCTTTTCATACTCAAATAAATCACATGAAAAATTATAGTTTTAAATTCAGAAATACGTGAATATAAAAAAATCTCAGGTAATATTTACAATACCAGAAAATGATTTCTGTTTGTCAAACTGCATCACCATTATGAACTTTTCCTTTAAAAGTCTCTATTTTCTTTATCTAGTCATATGCTTCTTCGGTATAGTTATCCCACAAACGAACACTTAACTTGATGCCTCTGTATAAATTTTTTAAATTGTTAATTTTGTGCTTATTTTACATATTAATATTTAATATAATTGAAAGGGCTTACTCTACATCCATCAAATCAATGTTTATTTATTTCTTCTGACAGTTCTGATCATAATCTTTATAATGAACTACTTTACCAATAATATCTAAGAATATAAGAACTTGTGATTTCACATGAGTTAAAAAATTAAATACATGTTGTTAATTATCAAATTTAAGAAAATACTAATAATTTTAGCATAAATTTATCATCAAGATGATTTTCTAAAATATCTGTGAATGGCATAAAGTTGTGTAAGCTTCCGTTCATCTTGATGTCGGGTATTGCTTGTATGATTGTGGTCTTGTAAAATATGAGCTTGCACTTGTGCTTAGTTGATCTATGCTCTCCTTCCACTGTATATTTGTATTTACGAAAAACTTGTTAAAAAAGTATGATTTTTCAACCTTACAACATTTTGCATGTATTGTTATATTAGTGAGGCCTTTCCAACAGTTGGCATATATTATTGAGGTTGCCTGATAATTAATTTTATTATGGACTTTGTTATACATAGCCCTAAGGGTTATGTATAAAAATTAGCAAATTCCTATAATAAATGTACATGGACTAATTTCAATGGAATCTTTGACAAGTTTATTAATAATTCGGATGAGTTGTTCACCACAAAATTAAAGTAATAAATTGCTCTTATATTGAAAAAAAAATAAAAAATCAATACCATTTGCCTTAATAGTTATATGTAACCCTTAGGACTACATATAACATTTGCCTTTTATTATAGAAATATTATACTAGCTACGTTTATGTAAAAGGAATTAAATGAAAAGAACAAAAAATAATATACCTTTTCATCTCTTAGAATAAGGAGAACAGAACTGATTTCGTCCAAATCCATATAATTCCACATGTGTGTTAGTTTGGCTTTTATTTTCTATGTACCTCTGTCTCGATATATATCATTTAGGTAGTTTATACTCATTTGAATATTTAGTCTAACAAAAAAACTCAAACCCATAGAATTCTTACGTAGAGTTAAACAAATTGTAATAGAATATGAATTGATAATTGTTATTGAGAAAAAAGGAGCTTTATCTATAATTTTGTAATATTCTTCTGATTTCAACTTTGTTAATTTCAAGTTATTTTATACTTTATTTTCAGTTTTGCAAATAATTT
This sequence comes from Amaranthus tricolor, assembly GCF_026212465.1. Classification (NCBI taxonomy): domain Eukaryota; kingdom Viridiplantae; phylum Streptophyta; class Magnoliopsida; order Caryophyllales; family Amaranthaceae; genus Amaranthus; species Amaranthus tricolor. The sequence goes on from NC_080052.1 coordinate 12,058,174, forward strand.
TTTTTCTAATAATGAAATATTCTTTGACCACTTATTTATGTCAATTATTTTGAAGAGTGTCAAAAATTACAGCAAATATTGTCAAATTTGCAAATCAAGTCGCCCTATGTCTAATTTTGTTTGCCATCTTCTATAAATAATGAGATATTGTCAAATTTGCATTTATCATTTATTCTAATAGGTGCTTAATTTAGGTTAGTATCAAGATTTGAAATTTGAAATATTTTTTATGTTAAATATGCCTTAAAATGCAAATATTTTGTTAAGTCCGTATCAATTTGTGTCTATAAATTGCCAATATCTCAAATAACACCTAGAGAAGCACCACTATAATACTGATATCTGTCAAACTAATTAGAAGAGTGTCATGTAGAATTTGACAACTCCTTTAATTAGTTTATGATTGTAGGTTAGAGAATATAATATACAGTATAATATACTGCTGATAATTATCAAAATTGCAAAGTTAATTTGTACATACAACTGTCAAAATTGAGTAGTTCGACTGCATAATATCTCTAGCTTTATTTCTTAATACTATATGTTTATATATGTCGATGTTAAGAAAATAGTGCATTGAGCTGTTCAAAATCTATCCGACCCGAAAATGTGTTATTTTTCAGGTTTACCGAACCGGCATAACTTGAACCGAAGTTGTGCTCGAATCGATTGACAATTAAAAAGGGTAAAGTCAAACCGAAGGATGACTAAATTTTATAACCAACATAAAACCGTTAACTGAGATTGCCCGAACCCAGCATTGACCGACCCGAGTCAGATTCAACCCGAATTATGCACGAAACCGATCGAATGCAATTCGATTAAAACCTGATTAACTGGAATCGTTTTTAAACTAAACCGATGTAAACCCGAATCGATTATTAATCGAACTGGTGTTAACCTAAATCAATTTTAAGCAAACATCAAGTGAAACCTAATTTCAGCAAATTTAACACGAATTTTAGTTATCAAATTAAGAATATTTGAAAACTGATTAATTTCTAGTATTGAAACATTATTGTAAACAAGATTATCTATGAACGAAAAAAAATTCCATGACATTAATAACAATTATAAACATATATCAAATTATGGTCGCTAGCCCGTATCTGGCTAGGGGCAGGTGTGGAAAAGGCCTAGGGCTCCACTTTAGAAATTTGATTGGTTTAAATTTAAATATTAAAATAATAAAAAGATAAAGAATTAAGAGTGGTAATGGGATATTAATGGCAAAATAATAAATTGTCTGACAAGTACATTAAATGAAAGAATTAAGAGTGGTGATTAATTGTGCAACAAGTAAAGGAGAATAAATCATATCAGAATTAGAAATATATTAGTTGTTCTTTTATTTATAAGTAAATTCTAAGGTTGTTAGGAATTAATTAGAATATCGTTAATTAGTCACATGGCTAATTTTTATTAAAAGTCATGTCCTTAGTCTTACATACTTGCCATATAAGGAGACATCTATACATTATATGGGGGAGCTTTAGATGATTAATAAAATTCTGAGAGGGAGAGGTAGAGCCACTTGCCATAATCACTTTAAGAAAGGTAGATAATTTAATTGGAAAAACATGGTAACGAGATTTGGCTTGTCTAGAATCCTTACTGAAAATGTTTGCCAAAACCGTTACGATGTTAAGAACGATACAAACAACAATGAACAAAACAATGTTTGACAATGTAAACTAAGCAAAAGAGACACAAAGATTTAAGGAGGTTCACCCAATGATGGCTACGTCCTCCGTGGTGTGTAGTTTTTGTTTATATTATATCAAGAATGTATAAACAACACTTACAAATGAAGAATACAATTGAGTAAGAGATAAAAACAAAAGACTATGTGTTTGGCTTAGGGGTTGTGTTTGATGTGTTTGATGTGTGAGTATGAGAGCTCTATATATAGTACTAGGTACATGAATGTCAATAGCTCACTTGAATACAGCATTAATATAGAGTAATGAATAATATGAAATAACTCCAAGAACTTGAAAGGTCGAAAAACAGCATCCCATGCACATTAGAGAAACCGCTCGACTGGAACAGAGAGCTCGCTCGGTCGAGCGAGCATCAAACACATTCTGTTTGACCGCTCGACCAACCAATAAGGCTCGCTCGGTCGAGCGGGTAGGTCGAGCAACCATTCTGATTCCTCTGACAGAATTCTGATCGAGCTACCAAAAAACAAGTCCTTTCTACTTCTTCATTAATCTTCATTAACACCAATAATTCCCATGAATACTCTCCACGTAATTACACCCTTTTGGATTCCACAAACCAAGAGTCACACACATGAATACACATTAATTGTGCACTCAAGTCACACATGTGATACCATTCATAACAATCTCCACCTTGACTTGAGTTCACCCAAGTCAAAACATTCATCAATCCACTTCACAAACAAAAGAAAACATACACACCTCAAATGCCCCAAAAGGCATTATCTCAAGCAAGGAGCTAAACCAACCAAGTCAACACATAATTCAAACTTGGTTGTAGGTAATGACTTTGTCATCATGTTGGCCGGATTCTCCGTAGTGTCAATCTTTTTCAATAACACCCTTTTGTGTTCAACTTCATCCCGGAAGAAATTATACTTAATATTAATGTGTTTGGACCTTCTATGAAATGTATTTTGATTCCTAGCCAAGTGAATTGCACTTTGACTATCACAATGCACACTTACCTCACGCACCTTATTGCACATTTCACCAACAAGACCTTTAAGTCATTTTGCCTCCTTGAATGACTCGGCAACGGTTATGTACTCCGCTTCGGTTGTTGAGAGAGCAACCACATCTTGCAAAGATGATTGCCAACTTATCGCTGAACCACCCAAAGTAAACACGAACCCACTTGTGGACTTTCTATTATCTAGATCACCACCATAGTTCGAGTCATAAAACCGGTTAGCTCGCTTGAATTCTTCCCATACATAAGACAAACATTAGAAGTGTTTTTCAAATACCTCAATAACCACTTCAGCGCCTCCCAATGTCCCTTCCCCGGATTTGACATATATCTACTCACCAAACTCACCGCAAGAACTATGTCGGGTCTAGAACATACCATGGCATACATAACACTACCAAGGGCACTAGTGTATGGAATTCTTACCATTTGCTCTTCTTTCGCCTTTGTTTGTGGACACAATTTCTTGGATAATTTGAAATGAGAAGCAAGAGGAGTAGACACACCTTTAGCATCATCCATAGAGAAACGTTGCACAACTTTCTCAATGTACTTCCTTTGGCTTAGGTATAGGATATCCTTAGCCCGATCTCTCAAAATTTCCATCCCAAGAATCTTCTTGGCTTCACCAAGATCCTTCATGTCAAATTCACTTGAAAGCAACTCTTTCAAGTTCTCCACCTTAAACAAAGAACTACATGCTACTAGCATGTCATCAACATATAAGAGCAAATATAATAAAGAACCATCTTCAAATTTCTTATGATAGACACAACTATCATAAGAACTTCTAATAAAATCATGTGAAATCATAAAGGAATCAAACCTTTTGTACCATTGCCTCGGAGATTGCTTCAACCCATACAATGACCTCTTCACTCTACACACATGATTTTCCTTACCTGGCTACCTCAAAACCTTCCGGTTGCTTCATAAAAATCTCCTCTTCAAGCTCACCGTGAAGAAACGCCGTTTTTACATCCAATTGATGTAACTCCAAATCCTCCATCGCCACCAAAGCAAGTAATGCCCTTATAGAAGAGTGTTTCACCACCGGTGAGAAAACTTCATGAAAATCAACACCCTCAATTTGAGAGTATCCCTTTGCAACTACCCTTACTTTGTAGATGGGAGGAATGTCATTAGAAGGACCCTCCTTCCTCTTGAATATCCACTTGCACCCAACAATTTTCTTTTTCTTTGGTGCTTCAACAATATTCCAAGTTTCATTCTTTGCAAGAGACTCCATCTCTAGCTTCATAGCTATCAACCACTTTCTTAAGTCATTTGAGGCCATAGCCTCCTTGTACGTACTCGGTTCATGTAACCCTTCGACTTTGCTAGCAATGTTGAGAGCATAGGCAACATAGTCACATTCTTCAATATACCTCCTTGGAGCCACGATCTTTCTTCTGTGTCTAGTTGTGGACAAAGATGGAGATCTTTGTTGATCATCATCATCAATTTTATCATCTTCAATATTGGGAGGTTGACCCTCCACTTGTGCATCATCATTTACATTATTATCAATGGACTTTTCTATACTAGATACAAGCACGCTATTTCATCAAAAATAACATCTCTAGAAACAATTATTCTTTTTTTACTCATTACACCACACCTTATACCCCTTTACACCCACTCCACATCTAACAAAAATACATTTTCTAGCCCTGGGTTCTAACTTACCATCATTTACATGAATATAAGCTGGACAACCAAAGATTCTAAGACTAGAATAATTTACCGGAGTGTTGTACCACACTTCTTATGGCGACTTGAATTTCAAGGCGGTATGGGGTGAGCGGTTGATCAAATAACATGTCGTAGCCACCGCTTCGGCCTAAAATTGTTTCCCCAAATTTGCTTGTTTTAGCATACACCGAGCCCTCTCCAACAATATTTTATTCATCCTCTCCGCAACGCCATTTTGTTGAGGACGCCCTGCACAAGTTCTATGTCTGACAATGCCTTCATTAGAACAATATTTAAGAAATTTATTATCAACAAATTCAAGACCATTATCGGTTCTTAAGGTCTTGATGCTCCTATCGGTCTTTTTTTCAATCATCTTCTTCCATTCCAAGAAGACATCAAAAACTTCGTTCTTTTGCTTTATGAAGTAACACCAAACTTTTCTAGAGAAATCATCAATAAAGGTCAACAAATAATTACAACCACTAAGGCAAGGCTTTCGTGAAGGCCCCACAAATCGAAATGAATGTAGTCTAAAATTCCCTTAGTGTTGTGAATGGCGGGTTTGAAACTAACTCTCTTGTGTTTCCCATAAACACAATGTTCACAAAACCCAAGGTTCCCAAATTTCTTGCCATCAAATAAACCTTGTTTAGAGAGTTCAAACATACCTCTTTCTCCCATGTGACCAAGTCTCAAGTGCCAAAGTTTGGTGTCATGATCGGACATTGTGCTTGTGGAAACATTTGCCGAGCTTAGGATGGTTGAACCTTGAAGAGCATACAAACTCCCATTCAACTTACCCTTCATCACAACTAGTGAGCCTCTAGCAACCTTCATAACTCCACCTTCACAAGTGATTCTACACCCGATCTTGTCAAGAGTACCCAAAGATAAAAGATTCTTTTTCAAGCCCGGAACATACCTTACATTGGTTAAGGTCCTCACCATTCCATCAAACATCTTCATTTTAATGCTCCCAATCCCAACAACCTTACATATTGTGTTGTTCCCCATGGTAACATTTCCCCCATCATTACTTTCAAATGTTTGGAAGAAAGTTTTATTGGGAGTCATGTGAAATGTGCACCCCGAGTTAAGAATCCACTCATCATTATCTTTGTACTCATGTGTGGCAACTAATACATCACCATCATCACTATCATTCACATAACTAGAATTTGCATTACTAGTTCCTTCCCTAGCCTCCTCATTTTTCTTTTTCAACTTCCCACAATCTTTCTTGATGTGGCCCTTAAGCTTGCAATAGTTACAAGTTTTATTTTTATTTGGCCTACTAGACTTGGACCTCCCTTTACCCTTGTTTCCACTCCCACTAGTAAAACCTTTCTCTTGTGACCTCCCTCTCACAAACAACCCATCACTAGCATTGCTTTTTGATTTTTGTGACAATTGTGAATCGATGAGATCCCTTTGTGTCAAGGCATTTTTCACATCATCACTACTCAAATTATCTCTACCATAAAGTAGAGTTTCTCTAAAATTTTTGTAAGAAGGGGGTAGAGAACATAAGAGGTAAATTGCTAAGTCTTCATCATCAAGTTTGACATAAATATTTTGTAAATCCATAACAATGGAATAAAATTCGTCTAAGTGAGGTTTCAAAGATTTACCTGCCTCCAAGCGTAGATCGTAGAGTCTACTTTTCAAAAGTATCCTATTGGTAACACTCTTGGCCATATAGAGTGATTCCAATTTCTCCCATATCCCCTTGGTTGTTGTTTCTTTAACAACCTCTCATAGTACTTCGTTGGAAAGACATAATTGAATTGCCGATAACGCCTTTGAGTCTATCTCTTCCCACCTTGTCGTGGTCATACCTTCCGGCATCTTATCTACACCATCAATGGCCTTACGCACACCATTTTGGATTAAAATGGCTCTCATTTTGAATTGCCATAAGCCAAAATTTAAATTTCTATCAAACTTCTCTATGTCAAGCTTCATTGTAGTCATGTTTCTCAAATAACAACTTCTTAAGACACTGTAAAAACAACTTGGCTCTGATACCAATTGAAAATGTTTGCCAAAACCGTTACGATGTTAAGAACGATACAAACAACAATGAACAAAATAATGTTTGACAATGTAAAGTAAGCAAAAGAGACACAAGGATTTAAGGAGGTTCACCCAATGATGGCTACGTCCTCCGTGGTGTGTAGTTTCTGTTTATATTATATCAAGAATGTATAAACAACACTTACACATGAAGAATTACAATTGAGTAAGAGATAAAAACAAAAGGCAATGTGTTTGGCTTAGGGGTTGTGTTTGATGTGTTTGATGTGTGAGTATGAGAGCTCTATATATAGTACTAGGTACATGAATGTCAATAGCTCACTTGAAAACAATATTAATATAGAGTAATGAATAATATGAAATAACTCCAAGAACTTGAAAGGTGGAAAAACAGCATCCCATGCACATTAGAGAAACCGCTCGACTGGAACAGAGAGCTCGCTCGGTCGAACGAGCATCAAACACATTCTGGATACATTCTGTCTGACCGCTCGACCAACCAATAAGGCTCGCTCGGTCGAGCGACCATTCTGATTCCTCTGACAGAATTCTGATCGAGCTACCAAAAAACAAGTCCTTTCTACTTCTTCATTAATCTTCATTAACACCAATAATTCCCATGAATACTCTCCACATAATTACACCATTTTGGATTCCACAAACCAAGAGTCACACACATGAATACACACTTTAATTGTGCACTCAAGTCACACATGTCATACCATTCATAACACTTACATTGGATTATGACACTTAGTTTGATTGTGCAACCCTTAGAGAATACCTTAAGGCATTCAAATTGGGGTAGCTTATACTTCAGTTTGCAGCCCTCAATGTAATGGGCAAGTAGAAGCTACCAACAAGCAAATACTAAATGGACTCCAGAAAAAGAAAGATGATGCTAAAGGCAAGTAGGGTAAAGAAATCTATGATGTTCTATAGTTCCCTATAACCACAGCCAAGGACCACTAGTCAATGGTTTTGAAGCCCTACTTCTAGTTGAGATCGGAGTCCAAACAATAAGGGTCTAACATTGTGACCTGAAAGAGAATGAAGAATCTAGACTCATTGATCTGGAACTAGTAGATATGGTTAGAGAAAAGTCAGCTTTGAAATGCAAAGATTTACAACAGCTAGGTCAAGCATCATAGTTGACTTGGTCTTATGAAATGCAAAGGCACCCGGTAACCCATAATCCAGAATAAAATTTGGTCTAGCCAAAGACAGAGAAATAGGAAACCAGTTAAAAGGATCCAGTTCAAAAACTTGGAGACCTACAAACAGATGGTTAAATGCTTGGAAAACTTTGAATTTTCAAACCAAGTATTTAGTACCGACACTTAGTCAGAAGAAAATAAGTTCCTTAAGTCCAGCCCTTTTTGTTAAGAAGCTGGACTGGGGTGAAGATTGGGTGAAAACTTCTAAAACAAGCAAACAATCATGAAAATGAAGCAAGAAAAGCAAAAGGAAAATAAGCTACCAATGAAAAATTACATCAAAAGTCAAGATCATATATGAGGACCTCTCCATTTTACCAGCAAAACTTTAAAAGGGTCTAAATATAAAATAATAGAACCAAAAATAAACTAAGAAGTTGTTGGAGGATCTAAAGAAGGGCCTGGAAGAGGAGGGGTTGTGGAGCTACCAACAACATAAGTTAAGGCCTTTACTTCCTTCATTTTAGCTTTAATGGCTGGAAGAGTAGGAGATTTGGTACTTACAGCCATATTCTATTCAATTTGACTCCAATCCAGGTCTGGGTAAGCTAGGAAAACTGCGTTCATAGCATACTATAAAGCAGCATCCTTAGTCTTTTCCCTTACAGTAAGGATCTTAGCTTCAACTTGGGCTTTATAGGGAGTAGCAAGTTTCTTCCTTTCTTTAGTTTGAATGGAAATCTTCTCCAACTCAAACCTAGGAATCAGTTTAGCAGCCTCCTTAACTTTGGACTGGAGTGAAACCTGCTCCACCTTTAGAGCGGCCAATCTTTCCTAAGTATAAGAAAGAGAGGTCTTAAGTTGGCTGATGGTACCCTCCTAAGACTCAACTCAGGATTGAGTAAGCCCGAGGCGAGATTCCAAGCCAAAAATTTTTTCGTCCTTCTCCTTAACCCTCCCTTTAAGCAAACGCTAAAACCTGCATAATTTCCATGCATTGCTTCAGGTTGTTGAGATGAATAACACCTTCAGCATGCAATTCTTCTTGATGGTGTACCCGGGCATCTTTACTCTGGATTTCCTCCTCCCTTTTAGACACCTCAACTTCCAAGCTTTAGCTGCTTGTCAAGGCCTCATTATACAAATTAACCTTGGCATAGAGGTCCTGGTTGGAAGATAAAGCCCAGGAAAGCTCATTCCCCCACACTTGGAGCCTCTCCTCAACAACAGTTCTTGCTCTAACATTTTCCTAGAGCTCCCCATTGTGAATATTCAACAAAAGTGATGATAGCTTATTACATGTTAAAAAATGTTAGAAAATGAGGAAATAATAAGAAAACAATAACTTATTACAACTACGAAAGAAAAATAACTTACTAGAGGGCATGCACTCAGACATGCCGACTATGGACAGACAAAGGTCCTGCTTGAGGATATAGTGATGTGTTTATTTTTGAGCATGTTTACGACTCCGTTTTAGTGTCAAGTCTCGTGTTTTTAGATTGATATTATGCACATTACGCGTGATTTTACCTTGTTCTTGACTTCGGGATGTTTCATGGTTATTTCATGTATCTTGGAAGACTTTAAGGTTAAATTCCATATATTTGAGGCTTTGACACGCATTTTGAGACTTCCTCGAAGACAACGCTATGATCGGACGCTCCGTCGATACTTTGAAGATGCATAAAGGTTAGAAGCGACATAGATTTGACCACATCCACTCTTCATTTTGTCGAATTGAGCCATGAGCACTTCATTGTATGCGCAACAATAGCTATTTTAGGCAAATCCAGAACCATTCGGCCGAATCAACCAGGATTCGGTCAAATGCCTTAAGTGTTCGGTCAAATGGACCTTGGAAACCTAGGATAATTTCATAAACTTGCGGTTATGGTCGACCCATACTACCATTTAGTCAAATGGGCAATAATCGGTGGAATGCGTGCTAGATTCAGCTGAATGGACCCCAGTTCAATATCAGATTTTGCTTGCTTTGAGATTCGAACGAATGGTCACCTCATTCCGGCGAATGGACTGTGTTTTCTGTGGGAATGACTTTCTTTGCAAGCCAAACTTTAAGGCTATTTTGGGGCATGCTAAAATCTTAGTTCTTAGACTACTTAAACCCCCAACTTCTGTATAAACCTTTATGTCTATTGTGAGAGTCTATTGTGCTTACCTTAGAACATCAAACATTTATTGCTTTCCTTTATTTTCATGCCCTAGATTAGATACATTTCAAGTTCTTTTTTTAAGGTTTTAGTTTCAAGCATTTTAATAGATTCAAACTTTTTTTCATTTAAGCATTTTCATTTATGTAAGTTTCTAGTCCTTTATTTCTTTCAAGTTATTTATTACCTTCTTTTAATTCTTTCATTGCTTTTCTTATTGTTATTGTTTTCATTGTTGTTTGATTTATTGCTTTCTTGTCGATTTCATCTAAGCTACAAGCCCGGCCTGTAGCAGGAGCAGCCAGATCAGCTCCTGCACAGGACCCATTCGTTATTGGGGCCTTATTCTCTTTGTTTATTATATGCTAATGCAATTATAAATGCAGTTATTAGTTGTAGCTTCATTGTAAAGTGAACAGAATAATATTTTCTAGGTCTTTGGTTTGAATCTATTTTTCTACAACTTTCCTTTTCTTTTTTAGTTTTTTTTCTCAAATTAAAAAGTCAATATTTTCCCCATTTTCTTTTTTAGTCTTTTACATTTTACATATTGATTTTTGGGAAATTCCACATGGTAGGATCGAACTTTCATGAAACATCAGTGGTAACACTCTTGTAAGATTTTTCCACATGGTAGCATCCAGTTTATGCCTTATCTAACTGCCGTAGCATTTTTCGTTAAATTCTTGTCAATTTCCGTTTAATATACCATTTTGACATTTCTACCCTTATTAAGTGTTGGTTCTTGTCTTTATAATTTGTCCTAAACATTTGAGAACGTAGATGATTTAAGCGGTGAATTAAACGTCAAAATGGTGGATTAAACATTTGAGAGAAGGGCAAATTATAAAAATAACAACCAACACTTAAAACGGGTGGAAACGTCAAAATGGTGAATTAAACTGAAATTGACAAGAATTTAACGGAAAATTCTACGGCAGTTAGATAAGGCATAAATTGGATGCTACCATGTGGAAAAATCTTACAAAAGTGCTATCACAAGCATTTCATGAAAGTTCGATGCTACCATATGGAATTTCCCTTGATTTTTTTGGTCAATTTGTATTTATAATTTTAACCATTTGTTTTCATTTGTTTCAATTCATGCCCAATTATTAATGTTAGTTTTTTTAGCTACCGCTTAGGACCTGTTTTAGAGAGCTCATAATTTTTTATTTATATGTAAAATGTACTGATTTTTTTCCTATTCTTATAGGTGTAAGCGATATAAATAATTTAATTTCTTCAATTGATTACTTATTATAGATTGTTATCTTTGATTTATTTTTTTTTGTCAAATTGCAGGATTAAATTACATATTGAGTAGTTCACCGGTTTTTGCTAATGTTTCGGTTGTTGGTGGCTACTTGTTTATTTAATAATTTTTGTAAGTTATGTGTAGGATAGTATACTAGTGAATATTTTATAACCATTTTTATATTTTAAAGTGAGAAATATTTAATACTTTATCAACCATCACTAAAAAAAAAATAATCGGACACATGCTTATTTCTTAAGGGTCTACAAATTAATTTCACTTAGGGCCACTAAAATGTCCAAGATGGTCCTGTCAAGTTATTCATGCTTTTATTCATGGCTTTGTTTATTGCTTTTTCCCTAGTTAGTTTAGATATGTGTGAGTAGTTTTCTTAGGGGTTTAAGTTAGTGAAGCCTAGATATGGTCTTGTTCATTGTACAGATTATGATGCTTATTGCTGACACTTGATACACATCTTGTCCTACCACTCCTTGGTTATTGTTTGATCTCCCTGACGTTATCTTGAATGTCATGATTGGTTATTGTTTGATCTCCCTGACGTAGCTCATCTTTGGTTAAATCGACTTTCCTAGAGTGGACCTAATTTATTCTCACTTTTTTAATTGATTTTTTTCATCACATTTCAAATTCTTGTCTTTAGTTTAGTTTTCAACCCAAATATCCCATATAACCTTTCTACATCAAGTTTAGAGTCTAGCTTCCCTTGACCTTGTGGTTCGATCCCCTACTCCCACTATACTTATGTAGTACTTAAGGTCTTTTATAAATATCGTTTTAATCAGGTTTAGTATCAGCGATTGTGAAAATGGTTATCAAAATGGCGCGGTTGCTGGGGATAAGGCGTTATGTTTAGATTTTATTCTTAATGTAGTTTATTTTTGCTTTCTTTTTGTTTATTTTTTTATAATCTTGCTTGTCAGTGCTTACACTTTGGTTTCTAGTATTGTTTGCATGGATAACACACGCAGATACAATCAAATTTAGTGCCATATAATCCCAAGATCCAACGTGTTTAAAGGCAAACTCCAACACAAATGCAACTACAACCAACCGCTCCCAACCCTTCTTCCTTCAAAATGGAAGAAGATCACAATTTTTTGGCCACTTATGACTCCTGGTTCCCAAGAATTTCAAGGAGGTGTTGTGCTACCCACATCTCTTGCTCCATACCTAATACACCCACTATTCACCAAGATGGTAAAGGAAACTACATTCTGCAGCCTAAAGAATAAATGTCCTTTACAACAATTGAGGCATTCTCCGACATATGTGGTCTTATATCTTTATGCCCCAAAAACCCGAAATATATTCAAATGCACTTCATCCACTTAAGTCTAGGGGACAATGCTAAGGATTGGTATAAATGTCTTGAGCCAAACTCCATCACTACTTAGGCTAAATTAAAGATGATTTTTCTAGAAAAGTTTTATCCTATAGTTTGAACACAGGATTAACGCAAAAGATCACGTCATTTACGCAAGTGGATGATGAGAACCTTAGTGCTACTTGGAGTCGGTTTAAAAGAATGATCAAAGCATGCCCTTATCATGAGTACGGGGAGAACCATCTCAACACATTGTTCTATGATGGTCTTAATGACTCTACAAAAACATTTCTAGGCTCGGCGATTGGTGGTCAACTTTATAAGATCCCGTGCAACCAAGTTAAAGCAAAGATAAAAAAATGTTACTAAGAATAGCTCTTGGGGATCAGAAAAGGGTAGTGGACTACCTAAGAGATTGATTGATATAAGCAAATTAGACACAATTAGTGTGAAATTGAGGCTATCATGGATAAGAAGTTGTCCAAGTTCAAATGTGTTACATGTAGCTCCAATGTGTCATCCGCCAATGAGAAGTTCTTTTCATGTAAAATATACGGGTGCACCAATCATGACACATCATATTGTGGGGGCTCAAATTTTGAACATGTAGCAGCTGTAGATTATGGGGGTGCAATAAAAAACCGGCTCGGTCATGAATTATGATGGGTATAGCTAAAATCCCGAATGTGTTGTGTACGTGAGTTATGGTGGGTAGGCCTTAGGGTATACTCAATAATCATACAACAACCAACCCGTTAGACCTCCCTTTAATTCAAACCCTAGCCAAGGAAACTTCAACCAAGGCTGTAACCAAAACAATCATGTGCCTTATGGTAACCAATTAGGTGGAATTTTTCCTAGGCCGAATGGGAATAGGCCAACAATGTATCTTCAAGTGCCTAGAGCCAACCCTTACCTACCCTGCCCATGTACACAACCACCATCGAACCCTGCTCTAAACCATGATTACCTTTGCTTACAAGTGAGCTCTCTTGCTCAATAAAAGCAAAGCCTCTCCCAAATCAATCAAACCTTGATTACTCAGATGCAACAACTTCAAGCACAACAAAAGTTGTTTGAGTCCTCACTTGCGCAGATGTCTAATCCACCTTCACCATTGCTATTCTCATCTCACCCCAACCTAACCTATCTACTCAACCTGCATCACTACAAACCCCTAACTCTAGCCTAAATGATCAAACCTGCAAGGCAATCTTCTTAAGATCAGGGACTTCATACTCCACTCCTGTTCTGGCCCCTAGGGATGATTTGGAGGAAGGATCTTCAAAGGTTCATAAGCTTCAAGTAGAAAATGGGAATGTGATCTTGACAAGAAGGAAGAAAAGAAGGTTGATGATGAGATTGAGAAGAAGGATCAAGAAATTATGGAGAACAAGGAAGAAGTAGAAGAAGAAGGAAGTGATAAGAATAGAAGGATGAAGAAGAGAGATGGAGGATAATTTAAGAATGAAGGAAACTTGAGCTTCAACATACTCCATCGCCACCCTTTCCTTACAAAGCGGTGGAGAAACAACTACAAGAGAATTTTCTAAAGTTCTTAAAGCATATGAGGAAGCTAGAAATGAAGATCCCATTTCTTAGAGGCCATGGAGCAAATGCATCAATATGCCAAGTATCTGAAGACTTTTTGGAGAACAAAAAGAAGCTTGAGAGCAAAGTGGTTAGTTTCCTAGAGCAAGCAAGTGTAATCATCCCAGGCACATATGCTAAAAAAGAGAAGGCTAGAGAGCCTTTTGTGCTTCTAGTGACCCTTGGGAAGTTGAATATTAAAGGAGCACTCGCCGACCTTGTGGCTTCTACAATTCTCATGTTGATGACTATCGCCAAGAAACCTCCTTTCAAGCTTAAGCCATCAAGGAAAACCATCCAACTAGCCGACTGCAGCATAAAGTTGCCTTGTTGGGAGTTTGAGGACCTTCCGACTTAAGTGGGAAGCATTGCAGTCCTATGTGATTTTATTGTCTTTGACATAGGGGAGGGGACACTTACGCTCCTTTTATCCTAGGGAGAGATTCACTAAAGACCTTGGGTACCCTAATTAATTGCGAATCAGAGACTGTCACGGTTTGGGTAGTCCAAGAAAAGGTTGTCTTTGCTTTCTCCTAGTTCTCTAAAGAGCCGATTGTCGAGGAAATTTGTTCCTTAGAGGTTGTTGAGGGTATGAACAATTTGAAGATGAGTGATGTTCTTGTTTCCCTAGTGCTTGTTGAGGTGGATGATGATAAGAGAATTATAAAGTGTTGGAAGTGATGAAGATCTTGGTAAGGAGATTGTTTATGTGAATATTTATTGAAGTGGTTCCGAGAGCACTATCAATCCCACCTACCAAAAGAAGAGGGCTAGAAAAAGAAAAAGAGCGAAAAAGAGAAAGATGGCTCTACCCTGGCTTGGGAGAGCGTCACATGATAGCCCACCTCTAAGTGATCCTAGTGCTACATTGCTTACCTCTGCCACTATGACTAAGTGGAGAGTTTTGGGACCATGCTGGAGGCGATGAAGATGCTAAGAGTGAGTCCACTCCTACAACATATATGTTTCTTTGTTTTCTTTAAGTTTTTGAGCTAGTGTTAGCTATGTCGAACATACCAACATTAATACAAAAGTATTTTTTGGAAGTTGCAATTGTTGGTTTTATCGATTTGGATCGCTTGCTATCCTTTACTTTAGCACCACATTCCCAAAATTTACCCAACCTTAACCCTATCCTATGTTGCAAACCTTTCCAAACCTATTTGACATGCCTGATTTGTAGGTTTAGTACTAGAGAGTAGATAAGATACGATTCCCTAGATTTCTCGCTATAGGTGTTTGATTCCCTGCTCATCTTTAGTTGGATGAGTTCGATTGAAACACATACCTAGTCAACACATGAGCGTATTAGAAATTTCCAACATCTTTTAGGAAAAAACCTTGGGAGCGTAGACTTGCGACCCAATCAGGTAGTGGCTGGCATGGCCTATTTTTTAGCTATCTCGGTGATCTCGAGTCTTTGGAAAATGTCACTCTCCTTGGTATTATGCTCTCTCGAGCCTATTGTACTTGCACATCTATGGCTAGGGAAGAGTTTGTGCGTACATATCTTCTATTCTCTTGTTCTCTGCTCGCCTTGTGTTTATTTGTTTTAGGTTAGTCTTGCCTTGTGCTTTTATGATGCCCTGCTAGTTTATTTGCTAGGGACTAGCAAAGATTTGTCTTGGGGGAAGTTGATGTGCTCTTTTTGAGCACTTTTACGATTTTGTTTTAGTGTCAAGTCTCGCATTTTTAGTTTGATAGTATACACATTACGCGTGACTTGACCTTGTTCTTGTCTTCGGGTTGTTTCATGGTTATTTAAGGTGTTTTGAAAGACTTCAAGGTTAAATTCCATGTGTTCAAGGCTTTAGCACGCATTTCAAGACTTCCCCAAAGACAACGCTATGATCTGAAGCTTGATAGCTGGCTCTTTGCATTGTTAACCAAAGGCTAGACTATGCAAACAATATTTATAAACACCCTAAACTCTACACATAGTATAACAGGAGTAGGGTATCGAACCACGAAGACAAGGCTTGTAATACTAAATACTTGATGTAGAGAGTGTAAAGGGAGCAGATAAAACTAGACTACTAAAAGAAATAACAAAACAAGAATAAAAGTGATAATAATCAATAAAAGACAAACGGGGATGGAATGGATCCGCCCTAGTTCGATCTCTATGAACTTATGAAAAGCTAGGTCAACGGAAATCATTCGACAATCAATCAAGACACTCTAGATGATAAGAGGAAGTTTGTGACCCTACACATCACACGAACAACCTATAATCTCCCTATGTATCCTAAAGAGTGGCAGGACAAGATTTACATCGAATATCAATCAATCAATCATCAACAATCTCAAACCCTAACCTAGCACATGAAAAAATAAACCAAACCTAGGGCTTCACCAAACCAACACCCTTAAGAAGGCTACTCACACATGCTAGAAATGACTAGAGGAAAAGCAATAGGCTTAACCATTAATGAAAGCGTAAATGAACTCAAGACCACTCGACAAGAAGCAATGCATAAAGCAATAAATAATAGCAAGCAATATTGAAGAACAAGGAAGACAATAATAACAACTACAATATAAAATGCAAGAAAGCTTAAAAAATATTAAATGAAAGTATTGAATGGCAATTTTAAAAGGCATAAAAGCAATAAAGATGATTAAAACTTACATAAACCAAAAGTTTGAAGGAAAGAACAACTTGAACCCAAAATATAATGCTTCAAGATAAATGAAAGCAATAAAGAAAGCTTTAACTACACTAGGCATAAATGAAATGTAAAGTAATAGAGTTGATGTTCTAAGTTGAGCTGGAGTCTCTCAAAGTAGGCATAAGGGTTACATTCAAAAAAAGGGGGTATTTAGCCTAGGAATAAAAGAAACAAAAGCCCTAAAATTAGCCCACGAAATAAGGTTTGCGAAGAAACAAAAGTACGCAGGTTTTAGGTCTCATTCGACCGAATGGTGTGGGCCATTCGCCGTCATTCGCCCCAATGCTCACCCATTTGCTCGAATGGTCTTGATTCGGGGTTTATAGTAGCTTCAAGCACAATTCTTTGATGTCCAATAAGCATTCGTGTAACAGGCGCAGTAGTCCCGATATATAATTCACACTAATAGTTATGTTTACAATAAATAATGTGAAAGTCTTAAATTCCAAACTGCTAAAATCCTTTTAAATTTAAAATCATTTAAAAACGTAAGTTTAGAATATTACAATTGAGAGAGAATAACACATACTGTTTTCTCAAAACATAATAAAAGTATAAATACACCATGATCATCAAAGTTACAAATAAGTAAAATAAAACGCGGCTAAATCCTTGATAAAGAAAATAAATGTTGCGTCTTGGATCGAAACTTGAAGCTAAGCCTTCCTGCAAAATACTGCCATCCATGATACGGATGGCGACCGTTTGAATCGGAATCAGCGTCTAACGCCGAGTACAAACTGCTCAATAATGTAATACTATGACAATCATAATATATTCACAAGATATGAAAAGTACATTTTAGAACTTGATTTTAAGTTCCTCGGTTCTCGTTTCTCAATCTACACTTGGTAACTATAAGGTTCATCCAATGGACCTATTTAGATCCGAAATTACATTTGCACAACACACATAATAATGAATTTCTGATATATATGCAAGAGTCTGGCTAGAGGAGGAACATATTCCAAACTCTAACTGTGATGGGAGCTGTCGCTCCACCAATTTTTATGCTCGAGCTTCTACAGGATAGGACTCTCTCGGTCCCCCTGTCTAACCCCACATTTCTACGTGCTGGGAAACACGGCCGCCGGATTACACGCCAGTCCGTGGTTCAACATTTCCTTACTATCAGAGTCATTCATTCAAGTATACAAAAGTTCAAACACAAACTCCATGTTATCTATTTCACATTGCTAGAAGTCAATCCTAGTCTAGTCAAACTCCAAGTCAACATCCTCTTAGAGAAAACTCAACATATTTGCTAATTCAATAATTAAGAGATTATCAATAAATAAAATTTCACAAATTATAACAAGATTCTAGAGGCTATATAAGTTCTCTACAAGACTATACAAACTTATAAAACTAAAGGAAAATATTTCATAATATCAATTATGGAATTTCCATCGATTAAACATGGAAATTAACTAAAAATTCTTAATAACCAATAAAAATATTTAAAAATATATTATAGTTCCAAAAGCTATATGAAGTTAGTTTTAGACCATAAAGTTAAAGAAAAACAAGCCTATTGATTCTAACTGAATTGTTTGGCCAATTTACCGATAAACCGACATAAAATTTTTAATGTCCTCAAACGTCCACGAAAAATTTATCTAAAAGTCCTCATATGATCCTACTGTATATGGGAGTGTCTCATAAAAATTTCAAGTCAAAAATAGTCCATTAAGTATTTATTTCATATTTTATCATTTTTGGATTTGCTGTTTTATTTAAAATTCAGAAGGGTCCGTAGACGCTCATATGAAATTATCTAATAATCAAATTTCAAACCTACTACCCATATAAGAGTCTCATAAAAAATTATAGCTCGAAATAACTTCATTTAGTAATTATTTCATATTTTAACATTCTAGGTTTTATCGGTAAATAGTAAAACACTTAGTAAAAATTCATTGAAAAATACCAAAAGTTTATATTCTGTTCCGAACTTGTAGGAAACATAATAAGAAGATTTTATAAATTTTTTTATCCATTAAGATTATATTTAACCCCCTATTATATATTAGAACATATTTTATTACTTAAAATTCCATAAATAATCATTTTAATGCAATACCTTTAAGGAAATGAACCTAAATGATTTTCTAACTTTTATCTATAGTGAATTTCATATAAAATACATTCCTAAAGTTACTAAGCTCACACGAACTTTATTCACAACAAGAACATCACAAAACACCGTTTTTACGCATTTTTTACATAATAGAAATTCATAAAATTTACATGCGTGAACATTAAAGTGAAATACACATAATAAAACATATATCCCTCAATAATATCATATAAATGAAATTTTTTTCAGATTTATATATTTTTCTTTTGTGACTTTAATTTAATACCAATTTCGGGTAATAATCATAATACTTGAAAATTTATAATATAAACATTTAATAACATTTCTAACATTAATATATATAATAATATCATAAGTTTTCAATTTATAACATGCATATACTTAAATTTATAATAAACACTTTATTTTTACTTTAAACACAAAAATGTGTTATTCTTACTTTAAGTCATCATGTAAGATATAAACGAAATCAATCTAACATATTGTCATATGTTTCACATACTCAAATAAATAAAATATAAATGTCACATATTAAGAAAGTTAAGAAGTATGTATCATGAGCCACCAAAGATGCAAGAGAAATAATAAGAAATAAGAACTCTAAAATAAGAGAAAATAAGCTCCAAGGATAATCTTTTAGGTTTCAAGAATAATAATCCAAGCTCCCAAAATAATAACACTAGAACCTTACAAAATGCAAATAACCTGTAGCTCCAAACTCCAAATCCTATGATTCAAGAGTCGAATTGCTCACAACTCCAAGGCCTATATTTCTTAAGAACAAACTATAGTGTTAAAATAAGTAGAAGATGGTCAAAAATCCACAGAACAGAAGGTGTTCGAAATTCGCTCACTCTTAGTTGTTCAAAATGTTTGAGGTAAAACATAACCTTTCATGCTCCAATTGATGCAATTTTTGGGTATAAAATGTGAGGAACTTTTTGTATAAGATCACTATAAGTTCTCTTTATACATGTATGAAGAAAAGGATGGGTAAACTTGCAAATTGTGTTCATGTATACAGCTGACCAAAAAAAGAACAACAAATTGTGAATGTTTGCTTGAAGATGAGGGACTTATAGAGCTTGTATATGTGCGTGTGAGGTATTAATGGATAGCTTAATATGTCTACAATGTTATAGTATAAAAATATGGGGCACTTATTAAGAGAATTTCGGAGAAAAAGGATGATTTGTTGAAGGTATATAAGCTGCAAGAAACTGTTGAGATGAAGGGGTAGAAAAATGGGGATGAATTTGTCATTTCTGGAGGGATATTGATGTGCTCATTTTAGAGCACATTTAAGCCCCAATTATAGTATCGAGTCTCGCAATTTTACGTTAGTTTTATGCATATTCTACTCGATCTTACCTTATTCTTGTCTTTGAGGTGTTTTAAGGTCATTTCAAGTATTTTTGGAGATTTCGAGATCAAGTGGCACGAGTTCGAGGCTTAGACACCATGATCGAAGATGAGACACGCATTTCGAAGCTTTCCCAAGCATTCCAAGCCTTCCCCGAAGATCCCGTAAAGTTCGTAGGCCATTAGACACTTAGAGGAAGTTGCAAAGCATGGATTCAGCTTCCATTCAATCGAATCCATGCTCCATTCGGTTGAATGGATGTATAGCACCAATACCTTTGCTTCAAAACATGCTGAAAATGGTGAATAGAGGGCCATGGTCCATTCGCTTGATGCTTTGGGCGAATGGACATGGAAACCTCAAGTACATAGCTCAAACGTCCTGGAAACACCAAATG
>NC_080052.1:12102680-12105180 GCF_026212465.1 Amaranthus tricolor
TTTTTTCCGCTAATTCTTCTTTCTTTACTTCTTGTTCCTTTAATTTTTCCTGTTGAGAAAGTGGAATTTCTGGTTTTTTTCTCATATACCTTTGAACTCGTCTAATAAGTGTAACAACATACACAGAATAAAAAGAGGCTTCCTTTGTTCGGTTGAAAAAAAGTGGCGAATGTACTTTTGCTTGAAACAATTCCAAAATAATACCTACAATCGAATAGAAGGACTAATCGGTTATTTCGTTCATCGCACCAAACATGCCAATATTAGCGTTGATGGTCCGTAAATGTAATTCGTTGTTTAAACAACTATTCAGAGTTCCTAGAGCTCCTTGTAAGGCTTGTTGGAAAACCCGTTGTCGGACTTGATTAATCGCTTTTTGTTGTTCAAACTGAATGGTCTCATTTTTGTAATTTTCTAATTGTTCTAAAGTTTTATAAGTTGAATTAATCAAATTGATTTTTTCGCGTTCTATTTCAGAATATCCATTCACTCGAAACTGATCCGCTTCCATTTCGACTTTTTTTAAACGAGCCCTGGCTTTTTCAAGCTGTTCAATGGCTTTTCCGCGTAGTTCTTCTGAATTTCGAATAGTACTCAAGATTCTCTGTTTTCGATTATCTAATAAATCATTTAATGAAAGTAGATTATCTTTCCATTCATTTCAAAACGTTCATGATCCCTTCCCGAACCAAACTTGAATCTTTCAATTCATTTGGCTCTCACGCTCAATTACTTCAATTATTTCGGGCAAATTTCCATACCTTTTTTGAATGTAATGAACCTATCCTCTCTTCTCTGGTCATGTTCCACAAAAAATGGAAACGAATCACTAATCAAGACTAGAATATTTGGAGGACTCTTCTGACCCAAACAAAAAAATAGAAATATATTTATATATTTTAAGTATTAAATATAAGTATTAAGTAATTGTCAGCAAAGTTGTTTTTTTTCTTCAAATCCAATTTTTTTTTACTTTATACGTAGGTCGTCGACTCAGCCTTTGGCATTTATTTACTTAAAATATATTCTATATTCTTAAGTAAATAAAAAGGATAAACCTTTTTCCAATACCAATAAAAAAAGAAAAAAAGGATTCAAATCTTTTTATCGACATGAGTGTTATATATCGAAAAATTTATAACGATTTTAAAATACGTCTCGGTATTAAGTATCAATATAATGGTAGTAAAGAATACCCTGCTGTGCTTCGACTTCAAACAATTTAAGCTTTAACCATGTTAATGGTCCTACATTATTGGTTAATAGAGAATCAAAGTATATTTCCCAACAAATCACGAAATGCTATGGTTCTTACATATGATTTCTTTATTTATTATTGATTCAGAAGTCATTCGTGAAATCATGCACCTTAGAATTTCGCTTTAATTATAAAGACAAAAAGAGGTACAGTTGGTTGAATCCAACCTATTTTTGAAATAAACAACCCGCACACACTCCCTTTCCAAAAAAAATCAATACACCAAGAACTACACTTAGATTTATTAGATTTGTTGCTAAAATATCGGTATTAAACCCGAAACTCCCGGCGGATGGCCAGTGACCCAAGAAAACGAAAGAATCGGTTACATTTTTCATATGATCTCCTCTTATAAATAAACTACAAAAATCATTGTATTATTTCACTTCGTTGGTACTTAATAAATATAAAATAAATAAAAAAAGTTTTGAAAAATTATTTTTTATTTATTTTATATTGAGATTCCCTAATTTCCAATAAGAATAATACTTCATTTTTTGGAATAGAATTCTTAATATTAATTAGGTACTAGGTTTCATGCGAATTGCGAAATACCTCCTTTGTTGCAAGACTTCGCCTTGGAACTTACGAAGGGGAAGGAAGGAAGAAAGCGAGTGGGTAACACTAATTCTTCATCCTCAAATAAGTCCTTCCCGTGGGTTATTTTCGCAACGAATGAGTAATTGTGTAGGAGCGATATTTTACTATAAATGTGAAAAAGCAACCTGCAAATCCAAGACTATAAAAGAAATATGTATTTATCATATTTCTTTTTTGAGATTAAACAAAAGGATTCGCAAATAAAAGCGCTAATGCTACAACCAATCCATAAATTGTTAAAGCTTCCATAAAAGCTAAACTAAGTAATAAAGTACCTCGTATTTTTCCCTCTGCTTCGGGCTGTCTCGCAATACCTTCTACAGCTTGTCCCGCAGCAGTACCTTGACCAACTCCAGGTCCAATAGAAGCAAGCCCTACAGCCAATCCAGCAGCAATAACGGAAGCGGCAGAAATCAATGGATTCATGATAAGTTCCTCACACACAAAAAAAAGAAATGGTTAATGATACAATCAACCAATGCATTAGGACTTAATTATTCCGTTAGTAATATTCATCCAGTCGAAATAACTAAAATAAAAACGCCAAATTGAAATAATAAATAATAATATTATTGAATCATTCGATCATTAGAAAGACTTAATCTTTTTTTAGTTCCTATTTGTTGAGTCTTTCTGAATTAA
>NC_080052.1:12120180-12122680 GCF_026212465.1 Amaranthus tricolor
TTACTAGATATTTTAGCTTTCCGTAAAAATGGATTCGTTCAAGAAGGGCTCCAAAAGACGTTGATCGTAAATAAGAGGATTGCTTGCGTAGAATAACAAAAAGGGATTCGTATTCATATACAACAAGATTATATAGGAACAAAAATAATCTTCGATTCCTTTTTGAAAAAGGGGAAATGGATTCTTTTGGCCGAATAAGACTATTCCAATTACGATACTCGTAAAGAAAGTATCGTAATAAATGCAAGGAAGAGGCATCTTTCAACCAATAGCGAAGAGTTTGAACCAAGATTTCTAGATGGGCAGGGTAAGGTATTAATATATCTAACACATAATTTAAATGTAAGAATTTGTCCTCTAAAAAAGGAAATATTGAATGAATTGATCTCAAATTTTTAGATTCTACTATTTCTTTTCCTTCTAGGGACCATATTAATAGTAGGGAAAATGGAATTTCCACAATGACTGCAAAACCTTCTGTTATCATTTGGGAATACAAATTCTTTTTGACCTTTAATTAATAAAGGATATTTAATTATTTTTTAAAAAACAAAATTGTTTGTTTCGATTAGTTGTGAACATCATCAATGCGTTAAAATTGTGTTCATTATTTTGGTTAATAAATTCAATTAATCTCATAATTGTATTTCCACTGATTCACGGTTGAAAACCAAAATCAAATGCTTGTTCACCATGATGTACAAACCGGTCAAGCTTCACACACACACACACCCTTTGCATTCTCTTGTGTTGTCAAATCAATCAATTTAATGAAAGTACAAATGCATGTACTATACTCCTTAAAAGAGAGTAAAACGCTTTACTCATTCATTTACTCACAAAATCTTTTTCTGATTTTCTCTCAAAACCGTCTCTTTCACTTTCCCTTTCAAGCTTTTCATACTCTACTTCAATGGCACCTAAAAGAAGGATGAGTAGATCCTCTTCAAAATCCGAAAAAGGAGAATCATCTAAATCACAAATGGCTGAACCTATAACCCCTGTTGTTTTACCATTACACACTTTTGATGTTCCTAAACAATGGTTCGAAAATCATACTGCTTATGGGAGATGGGTTGATATTTTTCGACAAAGATTACTTTCCTTTGTTGATATACTTGATTATAATTTCTTTCTGTTTGAAGACTTTGAAATAATCTCTGTTTTTATTCAATCTACTCCTGGTATGTTATTAAGTCCTGGTTCTACTACCTATCCAACTCTTGTGAAAGTTTTCTATTCAAACTTATCTTTTGTTATGATTGAAGGAGAACATGCTTTAAGAAGTTTTGTTAAGGGTCAAGAGATTGTGATTTCAAAAACCCTAATGAATGACATTTTCAAATTTTCTCATAAATCTGATGATCAAACTCCTAATATTTTGGCGTTACAAAATGCTAGGGATATGTTCATACTTGAATCTTATTCTGATTTCTCTTCTACTAAACAGTTAACACATAATGCTTTGAATTTAAATGGTAAATTGTTACACTACATTCTTGTAAGAACCGTTTTCTCTCGCAACACTTCTTGTGAATTGGTTACTGATGCTCATCTTATACTGATGTGGAAGATTGCTTCTCTGAAAAATGTTGATTTTTCTTCTATTATTTTCTCCACAATGCGATTTTGTTGCTCACATTCTCGCAATTGCTCTCTTCCTTATGCCAATCTTTTAACATTGATCTTTGATCATTTTAGTCTACTCTCTGATTTAGAGGAAGTGGATTGTTCTGGTCCAATTTCATTATCTACTGAAATTCTTCCGCCTCTTGGTATTTTCAAAGTGGATGGCAAATATGAGTTGTACTCAAATTTGTCTTCAACTGATAAAGAGGATCTTCAAAAGATTCATGGTAAGCGGCTTACACGTCTTGAACCTCATATCAAGGAACACACCACTCTTTCCCGACTTCAGTCTCTAGATTTGGAGGTTGGTGAAATGAAATCTTCTCTACTGGCATTACATGATAAAGTGTCTACTCTTACTTTTATGTTAGACTCTTTTATGAAAGAAATGAAGGGCAT
The DNA here is from genome assembly GCF_026212465.1 of Amaranthus tricolor. Lineage (NCBI taxonomy): Eukaryota > Viridiplantae > Streptophyta > Magnoliopsida > Caryophyllales > Amaranthaceae > Amaranthus > Amaranthus tricolor. The sequence goes on from NC_080052.1 coordinate 12,122,209, forward strand.
GGTAGTAGAAGATGTGGTAGTGGAAGAAGAGGTCAATGATGGTGATGCTGCTGAACCTGAAGAGGCTGAGGCTAAGGAGAAGGATAAAGAAGGTGAAAAGAATGGAGATGATGAAGTTACTGGTGAGGGTCAAACTATTGATGTGAATATTGCTGAGACCACTCCAATCCAAACAATTAATCCAACTGTTGATGAAACAATTACCCCTGGACAATCCAAACCTTCCAAGAAAAGGAAAAGAAGGTCTAGGAAGTAATTTTTGTTGATTATGCATGTTATGGCTTTGATGAACAATATTTTCTTTTCGGCAAACAATACTTTCTTTTGATAATCCCAACATTTTATAACTCCTTGTTTACTTTTTGATGAAAGTCAAAAAGGGGGAGAAATATATATGTATATTATGTATGTATGCATGCTATACTCACTTGCTATATTATGTATGTATGCATGCTATACTCACTTGCTCTAC
>NC_080052.1:12141711-12149211 GCF_026212465.1 Amaranthus tricolor
GTACTGAGTTCAATCGAGTTTCTTCATGTACAAGTGCTAAAGAAATATGGGACAAGTTGGTTGTGACATACGAAGGAACAAGTCAAGTAAAGAAAACAAAGATCAACATCCTCATGCATCAATATGAAATGTTCAAGATGAAAAAGGATGAGAATATAAATGAAATGTTTACTCGTTTTACTTTGATTACTAATAGTTTGAATTCTCTTGGAAAAACTTTTACTAATGCAGAAAAAGTCCAGAAGGTCTTAAGGTGTCTTCCAAGATCCAAATGGGGTCCAAAAGTCACCGCCATAGAGGAAGCTCAAGACTTGAGAGTTCTATCGCTTGACGATCTCCTTGGAAAACTCACAACACATGAACTTACCCTACATGATGATGGAGATAATGATGTAATACCTTCCATGAAAAATCTTGCATTAAAGGCAAAGAAACATCATGAATCCTCAAGTGATAGTGAAGATAGCGATGATGAGGAAGATCCATTTGCGTTAATTACAAAAGGTCTTGAAGGAATTATGAAGATGCGAAAACGATTTAAGAAATTTAAATCCAGAAATAAAGGTAAGTCTTCTAATTCTAATTCAAATTTTAAGACTAACAAACTTGCTTGTTTTGAATGTGGTTCTACAGAACATATCGTAAAGGACTGTCCTAAGAAGAAAAGGCAATCCTACAAAAAGAACAAAAACAAACAAGCGATGGTTGCAACTTGGAGTGATTCCGAAGTATCATCCGAATCTGAAAATGAAGATGGACAAGCTCATGTATGTCTTATGGCTGATAATGATGACAATGATGATTTAGATCAAAATCACAAAGAGGTACGTGAATATCTTAACACATGCACAAAAGATGAATTGGTTATAACACTCCTAAATATGTTTCAAATTGAGAAAATTTTAAAAGATGAGAAAAACATTTTGGAAGATCGAATACGTCATTATGCTGAAGGTTGTGAAGAAATTATAAATAAAAATAATTCGCTAAAGGCTGAAAAATCAAATCTTGAAAAGACTGTCAAGGTCTTGAAAGAACAGAATCTCAGTCAGACTAAACAGCTTATTGATCTTAAAAATGAGAACAATGATCTTGAAGCCAGGATCAAAACCTTGAAACTGGAATCTGAGAAAAATCTACAAGCATTAAACAAGCTTAATGAGTCTGAATCTAAACTTACTAAAATGCTTACACAACAAAAATCAACTAGTGATAAACGTGGTATTGGTTATAATCATGTTACACATAACTATAAGAGTAAAACCACATTTGTAAAAGGTGCAAATAAACATAAACGTACTCCTACTTGCACATTTTGTTGCAAAAAAGGACATATAAAATTTGCATGTCCTTACAGACGTAAAGACGATTATATTATCAAGAATTCCTTTCCTTTTGAATTACGTGAACAGATAAAGCAAATATGGGTTCCTAAAGGAACAAGACCACCCAACATGGTCTATCCCGAATATGGTTCCAAATTTGTCACTTGGATAGCCAAGTAAGGTTGAGAAAGGTTATTTTCTTTTGTTTTGTAGGATAAACAAAAATGGATTCTAGATAGTGGATGCTCGAGGCATATGAGTGGTAAAATATCTTTATTTTCTGAAATTAAAGAAAAATGCAATGGCTCAATCACCTTAGGAGATAAAGGTAAATGCAAAATTTTAGGCGTTGGTAAAATCGGTAAGAATCCATCTAAAACTATTGACAATGTTTATTTAGTTGAAGGTCTAAAATTTAATTTGCTAAGTGTGTCTCAACTATGTGATAAAGGTAATGAAGTAATTTTTGACAAAGAAAAATGTGTTGTTAAAAATCCTAATACTGGAGATACTCTCATTACTGCTCTTAGAAATGATAATGTTTATGCTTTACATACTAACGAAATTGCAGTGCAAAATTTCAAGTGTTTGAAAGCTATTACAGATAATCCAAAACTTTGGCATAGACGTCTTGGCCATATCAATACTCACACCATGCAGAAGTTGATAAGTAAAGATTTAGTTAAGGGACTTCCAGCTCTTGACTATAAACAATGTTCTATTTGTGACGCATGCATTAAAGGTAAACAAGTAAGAAGTTCATTCAAACCGAAGAAAATGGTAAGTACATCAAGACCATGTGAACTATTACATATTGATTTATGTGAACCAATGCGTGTACGGAGCATAAGAGGTAAATCTTATATCCTAGTTATAGTTGATGATTATTCTAGATTTACGTGGGTTGATTTTCTAAAGGATAAAAGTGAAGCCTTGAAACTGTTTTCAAGACGTTGTAAAGAGATGCAAACTCAACTGAACCTTCCAATAGTCTCGGTTAGAAGTGACCATGGAAGAGAGTTTGATCAATTAGGCTTTGACTCCTTTTGTGAAAAATATGGTATAACCCATAACTTTTCAGCTCCTAGGACACCTCAACAAAACGGTGTAGTTGAAAGGAAAAATCGAACTTTAGAAGAGATGGCAAGAACAATGCTTATTGAAAATGGATTAGCTAAACACTATTGGGCTGAAGCTGTTAACACAGCTAATTATGTCTTAAATAGATGCCTTATAAGACCCATACTTAAGAAAACTCCCTATGAGTTATTCAAAGGAAGAAAACCGAATATAGCATACTTTAAACCATTTGGTTGCAAATGTTTTATTCATAATAATGGTAAAGACAATTTAGGTAAATTTGATGCTAGAAGTGATGAAGGTACATTTCTTGGATACTCACTTAATAGTAAAGCTTATCGAGTGCTAAACAAACGTACAGGTATAGTTGAAGAAAGTATACATGTTGTTTTTGATGAATCCGAAAATGCAACTTTAAGTGAAGGTTTTAAAGAGTTAAACCTTAATAAACATTTTGATGATTTAAGTGATAATGAACTGGATATTAAAAATGCTAGTGCAGTTAAAAAGATTAACATGCAGGATACCATACAAAGTATTGAGGATGAAGGAAAACAGGTTGTTAACATTGAAGACTCACAGTCTGATCTTGAGACCCAACCTCAAGATCTTGAGATAGTTCCTGAACATACTGTTTTGGGTACACCAATTAGAAATACTTCAAATGAAGTAAGTACAAGTTCATTAAATGAAAACACACCATCCATACTACGAAGAAGAACTAGAAAGTCATATCAACATCCTCCAGAGAACATTATAAGTGATCCAAACAAAGGTACGCAAACTCGATCCTCTCTTAAGAATCTATGTGCATTTTCTGCTTTTGTTTCTCTCATAGAACCTAAAGATGTTAAAGAAGCATTACAAGAACCAGAGTGGATCATTGCAATGCAAAATGAATTAAATGAATTCGAAAGGAACAAAGTTTGGGATCTAGTTGAAAGACCTCCAGATCGTACTATTATTGGAACAAGATGGGTCTTTCGAAATAAACTCAATGAGGATGGAGATATTGTAAGGAATAAAGCAAGACTGGTAGCTCAAGGCTATAATCAAGAAGAAGGAATAGATTATGATGAAACTTTCGCACCTGTGGCAAGGTTAGAATCTATCCGTATTATGCTTGCTTTTGCTTCATACATGAATATTAAACTATATCAAATGGATGTTAAATGTGCATTCTTAAATGGATACTTGCAAGAAGAAGTATATGTTAAACAACCACCCGGTTTTGAAAATTCTGATCTACCTAATCATGTGTTCAAACTAAATAAAGCATTATATGGCTTGAAACAAGCTCCAAGAGCTTGGTATGACAGATTTAGCTCACATCTACTTGAAAATGAATTTCAACGAGGTAAAATTGATAAAACTCTTTTCATTAAAACTAAAGGAAAAGATATTCTAGTTGTTCAAGTATATGTTGATGATATATTGTTTGGAGCTACTAACGATTCTTTGTGCAAGGAATTTTCTGAGACTATGTGCAAAGAGTTTGAAATGAGCATGATGGGAGACTTAACATTCTTTCTTGGACTACAAATAAAGCAAAAGAAAGATGGCATATTTATTTGTCAAAGTAAATATGTTAGAGATTTATTGAAAAAGTACAATATGGATCAATGTAAAGAAGTTAATACGCCTATGAGTACAACACTAAGTTTGGACCAAGATATAAATGGTAAGAGTGTTGATCAAAAGACTTATAGAGGTATGATTGGTTCTTTATTGTATTTAACTGCTAGTCGTCCTGATATCATGTTTAGTGTTTGCTTATGTGCTCGTTTTCAAGCTAACCCAAAAGAATCTCACTTAACAGCAGTTAAGAGAATCTTTAGATATTTATATGGGACTAAAGACTTTGGTCTATGGTACCCTAGCTGTGGAAATTTTAGTTTAATTGGTTTTTCAGATGCTGATTATGCTGGATATAAAGTTGATAGAAAAAGCACCTCAGGATCGTGTCAGTTCTTAGGAAATTCATTGATCTCTTGGTATTCTAAAAAGCAAAATTCAGTTGCTTTATCTACAGCTGAAGCTGAATACATAGCTGCCGGTGCATGTTGCTCTCAAATTTTATGGATTGCTCAACAACTTAGAGACCTTGGAATTGATTTCAAAGGCATACCAATAAGATGTGATAATACAAGTGCAATTTGTATTACAAAGAATCCTGTGCAACATTCTCGTACAAAACACATTGAGGTACGTCACCATTTTATAAGGGATCATGTTGAAAAAGGTAATATTTCTTTATCTTTTATATCTACTGAAAATCAATTAGCGGATATATTTACAAAACCTTTAAGTGCTGATCGTTTTGCTTATATACGTATGGAACTTGGCATGCTAAATGACGTTGCATGAATTAAGGGGGAGTATTATCAAAGAGTAATGGCATATGAGTAAAAGGATTGAGACGTTAATTACATAAAAAAACCAAGTATGTATTAAGGGGGAGCATTACGTATTATTGTGATCATATATGTGTTTATGCATATTTTTGAGAATTGAAAATTTGATTTCAATTTCTTAAAAAATTATTATTATTTGTTTTATAAATATGGGATTTATAATTGAATACTTTTAATTAATAAAGGATATTTAATTATTTTTTAAAAAACAAAATTGTTTGTTTCGATTAGTTGTGAACATCATCAATGCGTTAAAATTGTGTTCATTATTTTGGTTAATAAATTCAATTAATCTCATAATTGTATTTCCACTGATTCACAGTTGAAAACCAAAATTAAATGCTTGTTCACCATGATGTACAAACCGGTCAAGCTTCACACACACACACACCCTTTGCATTCTCTTGTGTTGTCAAATCAATCAATTTAATGAAAGTACAAATGCATGTACTATACTCCTTAAAAGAGAGTAAAACGCTTTACTCATTCATTTACTCACAAAATCTTTTTCTGATTTTCTCTCAAAACCGTCTCTTTCACTTTCCCTTTCAAGCTTTTCATACTCTACTTCAATGGCACCTAAAAGAAGGATGAGTAGATCCTCTTCAAAATCCGAAAAAGGAGAATCATCTAAATCACAAATGGCTGAACCTATAACCCCTGTTGTTTCACCATTACACACTTTTGATGTTCCTAAACAATGGTTCGAAAATCATACTGCTTATGGGAGATGGGTTGATATTTTTCGACAAAGATTACTTTCCTTTGTTGATATACTTGATTATAATTTCTTTCTGTTTGAAGACTTTGAAATAATCTCTGTTTTTATTCAATCTACTCCTGGTATGTTATTAAGTCCTGGTTCTACTACCTATCCAACTCTTGTGAAAGTTTTCTATTCAAACTTATCTTTTGTTATGATTGAAGGAGAACATGCTTTAAGAAGTTTTGTTAAGGGTCAAGAGATTGTGATTTCAAAAACCCTAATGAATGACATTTTCAAATTTTCTCATAAATCTGATGATCAAACTCCTAATATTTTGGCGTTACAAAATGCTAGGGATATGTTCATACTTGAATCTTATTCTGATTTCTCTTCTACTAAACAGTTAACACATAATGCTTTGAATTTAAATGGTAAATTGTTACACTACATTCTTGTAAGAACCGTTTTCTCTCGCAACACTTCTTGTGAATTGGTTACTGATGCTCATCTTATACTGATGTGGAAGATTGCTTCTCTGAAAAATGTTGATTTTTCTTCTATTATTTTCTCCACAATGCGATTTTGTTGCTCACATTCTCGCAATTGCTCTCTTCCTTATGCCAATCTTTTAACATTGATCTTTGATCATTTTAGTCTACTCTCTGATTTAGAGGAAGTGGATTGTTCTGGTCCAATTTCATTATCTACTGAAATTCTTCCGCCTCTTGGTATTTTCAAAGTGGATGGCAAATATGAGTTGTACTCAAATTTGTCTTCAACTGATAAAGAGGATCTTCAAAAGATTCATGGTAAGCGGCTTACACGTCTTGAACCTCATATCAAGGAACACACCACTCTTTCCCGACTTCAGTCTCTAGATTTGGAGGTTGGTGAAATGAAATCTTCTCTACTGGCATTACATGATAAAGTGTCTACTCTTACTTTTATGTTAGACTCTTTTATGAAAGAAATGAAGGGAATGGTAGTAGAAGATGTGGTAGTGGAAGAAGAGGTCAATGATGGTGATGCTGCTGAACCTGAAGAGGCTGAGGCTAAGGAGAAGGATAAAGAAGGTGAAAAGAATGGAGATGATGAAGTTACTGGTGAGGGTCAAACTATTGATGTGAATATTGCTGAGACCACTCCAATCCAAACAATTAATCCAACTGTTGATGAAACAATTACCCCTGGACAATCCAAACCTTCCAAGAAAAGGAAAAGAAGGTCTAGGAAGTAATTTTTGTTGATTATGCATGTTATGGCTTTGATGAACAATATTTTCTTTTCGGCAAACAATACTTTCTTTTGATAATCCCAACATTTTATAACTCCTTGTTTACTTTTTGATGAAAGTCAAAAAGGGGGAGAAATATATATGTATATTATGTATGTATGCATGCTATACTCACTTGCTATATTATGTATGTATGCATGCTATACTCACTTGCTCTACTTGCTTTATATTTTGTTAATGTTTTGCATGATTGCGCATGATTGCTTGCTTATACATGTTCTGATATATTATGTTCTGAAAAATTGTTAAATGTCTTGCTTATACATGTTCTGATATATTATGTTCTGAAAAATTGTTAAATGTTTTGCTTAAATGTTTTGCTCTGATAAATTGTTCTGTATGCTTAACATTCATGCTTAATAAGGGAGATATGAAAATTTAGTTGCATAACTTGATATTTGATTGCTGATTATAGATTATTATTCATGATCATAATACTTAATAATCATGTCATGACTGTAATGATATAACATAGTTCTGTTTTGAAACTGATCTTAAAATCTTGAAGAATGTTTCTGAAAAATGATAAAGTCTCGAAAATGTTTTTATATATTATTATTATTCGTGCTTTTCATTTCATTATAACTTAGAAATATGATTTAGGTAAATATGGTTTTGACTTTCATCAAGGGGGAGATTGAAGACTCAACTCTCTTAAATAATAAGGAAAGATTAAAGACT
>NC_080052.1:12159825-12162325 GCF_026212465.1 Amaranthus tricolor
GAGGACAAAAAACACTCCAAATCAGCCCCAAACAGCAGCTAATATAGCTGTCCCAAATCCCCTTAGTAGCTCCTTGTTCACTTACACACTCAAGCCAATCACACTACCCAAAACCCCTTTTGTTCTACCCAAAGCTTGTGCATCATTACAAGCATGCAAGAGGCAAATATTTGAAGCAAAAGCACTCAATTTTCTGAATTGTTATTCAGCCATAAATCCCAACACATTGCTCCCAAGTTCATCCATGAACAAGCACTAGAATCCTCTAAACTTTCAATAACTAAAACACCTTCTTTTCTCATCAAATCTTCTTCAAAAACCCATCTAAAACTTCTGAAAATTTATGTTTATAAACTCAAATCTCCCATAAAAATAATCTTCATCTTAAGAGCTTTCCATAGACACCAAACTTGAAGAAATCCACCAAGTATAGAGTAAGTTATACTCATTTCTTTATTCCACTAGTTTTGTTAAAACTTGTTCATGTAAAACATTTTTTTCATTTTTTTTTACATGAATCTTTCTATAAACTAAGATCATTATAAAATGAGTATTTTATCTCTAAACTAAGAAAATCATCACTTGTAAATCTATAAAAATCGGCCACAATAGAAAGTAAGAAGATGTTTTTCCACAAACATATAAATTTTGTTACTTAAAGGATTCAAGTAAATTATGGGACTTAACTAAGTATGTTGCTCAACATAATAAGTATACTCCAAATATGTTAAAATCATCACAAGTATTAGTCTAACAACTCTAACTAGGAAAAGTTAAGTGCATGTTAGAAATCCAAATTTATTATTGATTTTTGGATGAATGCAATATGTTTAGTTGAAGAGTTGGAGTTGAGACTTGAAGGGCAAGGACCCGAAGTTAGAACCGCTTCTAAGAACGCGTAGGAGCTTACGGAATAATTATATAGGCTTGGAGTCGAGGTATGTCACATGGGGTGATTTTTAAAGGATTTAAGAACAAGTTGGGAAAGTTTGTGTATAAACTTTTTTTAAAAAAAAAAAAAAAAATTCCCAAAGAGAAGTTCTTAAATCTTGAAAGATGATGTCAAAATGATAAATTTGAGTATGAAATAATTTATTACATGTATTATTATTGTGGGCATCATGCATGTTGATTTTATAAATTATTGTATGTTTAAAGGCATGTTTAACACTACTTTGTGAAAGTTATTGTGATGGAAATGATTATATGAATTTGAAAATATTTGAAATTCATTTTAAAAGAAATTTTCAGTAGCTATATGTTAAGAAAATTTCTTGGATATTTTTTTTTTGAGATTATTCGTTAAATTGATATTTTAATGGATTTTAAGGTGTTAAATACTCTTATTATAAAACATGGTATTAGATGAACTCTTCATCATCAAAAATAATTAATAAAAATATATTATAATGTCTCCAACAAGATTTGGCCAGAATATATTTAGTTTGGAATTTTTTTTTTAAATTTTTGAATAATCGTTAAATTGTTTAACGGTAAATTGTAAAATGGTAAAATATAAAATAATTACCAAACAATGACATATGGACTTGAAATTTTTATCACATACTCATATGGACAGTAGGTAAAATTGGTAAGAGTTTGGGAAGGTTTCGTTGACATTTAAGGACCTTAATAATTTTTACTCGGTTATTAATAATCGGTAAGTTTGAAAACGGTAAAATACAAAATAAATACTAAATGACGTCTTTTGGACATGAAAATTTTATGAGGCACTTATATAAGCAGTAAATACATGTTCAAAAATTTATATGGATTTTCGTGACCATATATGGACTTAAATAAATTTTATTCGATTTATCGGTAAAATGACGATATTAATTATTAAAAATATTCCACATGATTTTTAATGGTTATTTAAAATTTTATACCCCTTAAAATAGCTTCTGGAATATCATATAAGTTTTTATAATATTTTATTCGGACTCAAATAATTTTAAACCTATTTTATACTATTTATCGATAAAATGTCTATACAAAATAATAAAACATCATACATGAGTTTTATAAGTTCAAATGGCCTAATAAACATATTATATGACTTCTGGAACATTGGTATAATTTTATAAAATAAATTATTAATTATTTACTAATTTATCAAAATAATAGAAAATGTTTATTTATTAGAAAGTGTAATATTGTTAATTAAATTTGGGTAAAAATAAACCTATATAAAAAAAATTATAATTATATTAATAACCTACTGCCTCATAGTATAAATTAATTTTAAATGAGACGGTTTATAAATTTTACGGAGTTAAGAGACCATTTAAATAACAGTAAATACCCAAATTGTCGAAAATAATTGTAAGATCGTTATAAATACGCATAACCCATTATAACTTGATGGGACAAACTTAAATTCATTTTAAATAAGGTATTATAATGACTTGATTAATTTGGGCCTTGTTGGAGAATTAATATGTACTTTGTAAATCAATTATCGATTTTATTACCGGCAAAACTATCTCGTATTTAAGAA
>NC_080052.1:12172325-12182325 GCF_026212465.1 Amaranthus tricolor
AAAGCACAACATAATTGATTCATTGCTCTATAGTTTTTGGAAACCCATTCCAAATCTGTTTGTGAATATTCGGACTCGGACTTAATTACATCATTTCCTTGAGCGTCCTTTTTCATGGGAATCTTAGGTCCTTTAGTTATGATCTCCCAAAGCTCCATATCTTGATCAATCACAAACATTTTCATCAAAGTTTTCCAATGTGAGAAATTTGTACCGCAAAACAAAGGAGGTCTTGAACACGAACGACCTTGAGCAAACAACCCTTCTCCTATTGGATCCATCACAAGATATTAATCTTTTTGTATGAAACTTAGCTCTGATACCAAATGAAAGTTAATAGGAGGTTGAATACTCTCTAGAGGGGGGGGTGAATAGAGAGTATGGGCTTTTTAAATTTTTCTGGCAGTTTGTCTCAAGAGTTTGAGGAGTCTGTCAAAACTGTCTTCTGGAACAGTTTTGAACCAATTTCGAAAACTATAACGTATGTGCGGAAAAAATAAACTTTAAAGTATAACACACGATATGTTAACGAGGTTCGGTTCTAACCAACCTACTCCCCGCCTATGGGTTCTCTTTCAACCCGTAGGATTTCAACGCCTTTTATTAATCCGACTTTAATACAACCAAGAAGATCTCACTATCTCCTCTCACCACGTTCTTCCCCTTGAAGAACCGTATTACAAGTCCCTTTAATAAAAGCTAAATCCCAAATCTCACAATAGAGATTTAATCCAATTGAACACTTTGAAAAGTATTCTCGATTAGGCGTATAAAGCTTAATCTAACTCTTTTTGAACTCTTAAGCCTATTACAAATGTAAGAGCTAGATGAACTAAGAATTACAACTCTTTAAACACTTAGAGAATTTCTAAATCTTAAGTCAAGAGAGAAAGTTGTAAGAAGAGGTGCATCTTAGTTCTGGAATGAAGCCTCATATATATAGTGTACGCCTCAACACATCTTCAAAAACAAGAAGGCTCCTTCCCGTTATTTTCTGTTGACCTGGTCATTCAGCGCCTTACTTCAAGATCTTGAGACTATCTTCAAACTGACGTGTACTGACAGCTTAATAATAATTTCGTCATTGTGTTTATAATTGTCCAATGCTATGCTGCCACGTTAGTACTTATACAAGATAATGAATAATAAGTATAAACCAGATTTATCAACATTTAAATAACCATTTAAAATTAGTTCCTATTTTTTAGGATCGCTATTTACTATTTTTAGCATAATTTAAATCTCATCCATAAAATAGTAAATCTAGATCTTTGCTTAAATATAGCCGTGTACTATTAACAATAAAACATGTGTACCTTGTACTATATTTAATCACCAAATAATTTTAATCACATATTTAAATCCAAGTTTAAATATAAAATATTTAAACGTTAATTACCAACGTATAACAAAATATTCAAACTTTATTCAAATAATATTAAGTGTTAATTTTAATGAACCTTGACCTATTAAAATATTTCAAATATAATTTCAAGGAACATTGACCTATTAAAATATTTCAAATATTATTACGAAACTAACCTGATCGTAATTGTAATTTGTTTCAAGACTTTGAAATATATTTCAGAACTTATAAAATCATCTTTAAAATAAACCTAAGTTCTTTGAGCATATTCCATCGACTTCTAACTTAGATATAAATCAAATGTATATCAAATATGATTTTAAACTTACTTAAACAATTAAATGTAATTACTTAATTTATTTGTTTAATTAATATGCGTTTTGAATTATCATCATTAAAGAAAATTAAGTCTTCAATCTTCTCTTAATTCTTAAGAGAGTTGAGTCTTCAATCTCCCCCTTGATGAAAGTCAAAACCATATTTACTTAAAACATATTTCTAAGTTATAATGAGATGAAAAACATATTTAAATAAAAACATTTTCGAGACTTTATTATTTTTCAGAAACATTCGTCAAGATTTTAAGAACAATTTCAAAACAGAACAGTATTATATCATATCATTACAATCATTGTTTATGTAAACAAATATCCAATCAATATACATGCAAATATGATGGTCATCATTATCATATCAAAACTTTATTATCAAAGACATGATTATCAAGTTATGATCATGAATAATAATCTATAATGCGCAATCAAATATCAAGTTATGCAACAAAATTTCCATATCTCCCTTAAACATATACATTATGTCTCCCTTAAGCATGAATGTTAAGCATACAGAACAATTTATCAGAGCAAAACATTTAAGCAAAACATTTAACAATTTTTCAGAACATAATATTCCAGAACATGTATAAGCAAGCAATCATGCGCAATCATGCAAAACATTATCAAAATATAAAGCAAGTAGAGCAAGTGAGCATGCATACATAATACATACATATATATATATCTCCCCCTTTTTGGCTTTCATCAAAAAGTAAACAAGGAGTGTTAAAATGTTGGGATTTTCAAAATAAAATATTGTTTGCCGAAAAGAAAATATTGTTTATCAAAGCCTTAACATGCATAACCAACGAAAATTACTTCCTAGACCTTCTCTTCCTTTTCTTGGAAGGTTTGGATTGTCCAGGGGTAATTGTTTCATCAACAGTTGGATTAATTGTTTGGATTGGAGTGGTCTCAGCAATATTCACATCAATATTTTGACCCTCACCAGTAACTTCATCATCTCCATTCTTTTCAGCCTCTTCTTTCTTCTCCTTAGTCTCAGCCTCTTGAGGTACAGCAGCTTCACCATCAACGACCTCTTCTTCCACTACCACATCTTCTACAACCATTCCCTTCATTTCTTTCATAAAAGAGTCTAACATAAAAGTGAGAGTAGACACTTTATCATGTAAACCTAGTAGGGAAGATTTTATTTCACCAACCTCCAAGTCTAGAGACTGAAGTCGGGAAAGAGTGGTGTGTTCTTTGATATGAGGTTCAAGACGTGTAAGCCGCTTACCATGAATCTTTTGAAGATCCTCTTTATCAGTTGAAGACAAATTTGAGTACAACTCATATTTGCCATCCACTTTGAAAATACCAAGAGGCGGAAGAATTTCAGTAGATAATGAAATTGGACCAGAACAATCCACTTCCTCTAAATCAGAGAGTAAATTAAAATGATCAAAGATCAATGTTAAAAGATTGGCATAAGGAAGAGAGCAATTGCGAGAATGTGAGCAACAAAATCGCATTGTGGAGAAAATAATAGAAGAAAAATCAACATTTTTCAGAGAAGCAATCTTCCACATCAGTATAAGATGAGCATCAGTAACCAATTCACAAGAAGTGTTGCGAGAGAAAACGGTTCTTACAAGAATGTAGTGTAACAATTTACCATTTAAATTCAAAGCATTATGTGTTAACTGTTTAGTAGAAGAGAAATCAGAATAAGATTCAAGTATGAACATATCCCTAGCATTTTGTAACGCCAAAATATTAGGAGTTTGATCATCAGATTTATGAGAAAATTTGAAAATGTCATTCATTAGGGTTTTTGAAATCACAATCTCTTGACCCTTAATAAAACTTCTTAAAGCTTGTTCTCCTTCAATCATAACAAAAGATAAGTTTGAATAGAAAACTTTTACCATAGTTGGATAGGTAGTAGAACCAGGACTTAAGAACATACCAGGGGTAGATTCAATGAAAGATGAAATAATTTCAAGATCTTCAAATAAGAAGAAATTATAATCAAGTAAATCAACAAAGGAAAGTGATCTTTGTCGAAAAATATCAGCCCATCTTCCATAAGCAGTATGGTTTTCGAACCATTGTTTAGGAACATCAAAAGTGTGTAATGGTGAAACAACTGGGGTTACAGGTTCAGCCATTTGTGATTTAGATGTTTCTCCTTTTTCAGATTTTGAAGAGGATCTACTTAGCCTTCTTTTAGGTGCCATTGAAGCAGATGTTGAAAAGCTTGAAAAGGAAGGTGAAACAGACGGTTTTAGAGGAAATCAGAAAAAGATTTTGTGAGCAAATGAATGAGCAAAGCGTTTTACTCACATTTAAAGGAGTATAGTACATGCATTTGTACTTTCATTTAATTGATTGATTTGACAACACAAGAGAATGCAAAGGGTGTGTGTGTGTGTGAAGCTTGACCGGTTTGTGCATCATGGTGAACAAGCATTTGATTTTGGTTTTCAACCGTGAATCAGTGGAAATACAATTATGAGATTAATTGAATTTATTAACCAAAATAATTAACACATTGTTAATGCATTGATGATGTTCACAAACAATTGAAACAAACAATTTTGTTTTAAAAATAATTAAATATCCTTTATTAATTAAAGGTATTTAATTATAAATCCCATATTTATAAAACAACTAATTTTTTTAAGAAATTGAAATCAAATTTTCAATTCTTAAATTAATGCATAAACACATATATGATCACAATAATACGTAATGCTCCCCCTTAATACATACTTGGTATTTAAGTAATTATCGTTTCAATCCTTTTACTCATATGCCATTACTCTAAGATATTACTCTTTGTTACCACTCCCCCTTAATTCATGCAACATCATTCAGCATGCCAAGTTCCATACGTATATAAGCAAAACGATCAGCACTTAAAGGTTTTGTAAATATATCCGCTAATTGATTTTCAGTAGATATAAAAGATAAAGAAATATTACCTTTTTCAACATGATCCCTTATAAAATGGTGACGTACCTCAATGTGTTTTGTACGAGAATGTTGCACAGGATTCTTTGTAATACAAATTGCACTTGTATTATCACATCTTATTGGTATGCCTTTGAAATCAATTCCAAGGTCTCTAAGTTGTTGAGCAATCCATAATATTTGAGAGCAACATGCACCGGCAGCTATATATTCAGCTTCAGCCGTAGATAAAGCTACTGAATTTTGCTTTTTAGAATACCAAGAGATCAATGAATTTCCTAAAAATTGACATGATCCTGAGGTGCTTTTTCTATCAACTTTGTATCCAGCATAATCAGCATCCGAAAAACCAATCAAACTAAAATTTCCACAGCTAGGGTACCATAGACCAAAGTCTTTAGTCCCATATAGATATCTAAAGATTCTCTTAACTGCTGTTAAGTGAGATTCTTTTGGGTTAGCTTGAAAACGAGCACATAAGCAAACACTAAACATGATATCAGGACGACTAGCAGTTAAATACAATAAAGAACCAATCATACCTCTATAAGTCTTTTGATCAACACTCTTACCATTTATATCTTGGTCCAAACTTTGTGTTGTACTTATAGGTGTATTAACTTCTTTACATTGATCCATATTGTACTTTTTCAATAAATCTCTAACATATTTACTTTGACAAATAAATATGCCATCTTTCTTTTGCTTTATTTGTAGTCCAAGAAAGAATGTTAAGTCTCCCATCATGCTCATTTCAAACTCTTTACACATAATCTCAGAAAATTCCTTGCATAAAGAATCATTAGTAGCTCCAAACAATATATCATCAACATATACTTGAACAACTAGAATATCTTTTCCTTTAGTTTTAATGAAAAGTGTTTTATCAATTTTACCTCGTTGAAATTCATTTTCAAGTAGATGTGAGCTAAATCTGTCATACCAAGCTCTTGGAGCTTGTTTCAAGCCATATAACGCTTTATTTAGTTTGAATACATGATTAGGTAGATCAGAATTTTCAAAGCCGGGTGGTTGTTTAACATATACTTCCTCTTGCAAGTATCCATTTAAGAATGCACATTTAACATCCATTTGATATAGTTTAATATTCATGTATGAAGCAAAAGCAAGCATAATACGGATAGATTCTAACCTTGCCACAGGTGCGAAAGTTTCATCATAATCTATTCCTTCTTCTTGATTATACCCTTGAGCTACCAGTCTTGCTTTATTCCTTACAATGTCTCCATCCTCATTGAGTTTATTTCGAAAGACCCATCTTGTTCCAATAATAGTACGATCTGGAGGTCTTTCAACTAGATCCCAAACTTTGTTCCTTTCGAATTCATTTAATTCATTTTGCATTGCAATGATCCACTCTGGTTCTTGTAATGCTTCTTTAACATCTTTAGGTTCTATGAGAGAAACAAAAGCAGAAAATGCACATAGATTCTTAAGAGAGGATCGAGTTTGCGTACCTTTGTTTGGATCACTTATAATGTTCTCTGGAGGATGTTGATATGACTTTCTAGTTCTTCTTCGTAGTATGGATGGTGTGTATTCATTCAAAGAATTTGTACGTACTTCGTTTGAGGAATTTCTAATTGGCGTACCCAAAACTGTATCTTCAGGAACTATCTCAAGTTCTTGAGGTTGGGTCTCAAGATCAGACTGTGAGTCTTCAATGTTAACAACCTGTTTTCCATTATCCTCAATACTTTGTATGGTATCCTGCATGTTAATCTTTTTAACTGCATTAGCATTTTTAATATCCAGTTCATCACTACTTAAATTATCAAAATGTTTATTAAGGTTTAACTCTTTAAAACCTTCACTTAAAGTTGCATTTTCGGATTCATCAAAAACAACATGTATACTTTCTTCAACTAAACCTGTACGTTTGTTTAGCACTCGATAAGCTTTACTATTAAGTGAGTATCCAAGAAATGTACCTTCATCACTTCTAGCATCAAATTTACCTAAATTGTCTTTACCATTATTATGAATAAAACATTTGCAACCAAATGGTCTAAAGTATGCTATATTCGGTTTTCTTCCTTTGAATAACTCATAGGGAGTTTTCTTAAGTATGGGTCTTATAAGGCATCTATTTAGGACATAATTAGCTGTGTTAACAGCTTCAGCCCAATAGTGTTTAGCTAATCCATTTTCAATAAGCATTGTTCTTGCTATTTCTTCTAATGTTCGATTTTTCCTTTCAACTACACCGTTTTGTTGGGGTGTCCTAGGAGCTGAAAAGTTATGGGTTATACCATATTTTTCACAAAAAGAATCAAAGCCTAATTGATCAAACTCTCTCCCATGGTCACTTCTAACCGAGACTATTGGAAGATTTAGTTGAGTTTGCATTTCTTTACAACGTCTTGAAAACGGTTTCAAGGCTTCACTTTTATCCTTTAAGAAATCAACCCACGTAAATCTAGAATAATCATCAACTATAACTAAGATATAAGATTTACCTCTTATGCTCCGTACACGCATTGGTCCACATAGATCAATATGTAAGAGTTCACATGGTCTAGATGTACTTACCATTTTCTTCGGTTTGAATGAACTTCTTACTTGTTTACCTTTAATGCATGCGTCACAAATAGGACTTTGTTTATAGTCAAGAGCTGGAAGTCCCTTAACTAAATCTTTACTTACCAACTTCTGCATGGTGTGAGTATTGATATGGCCAAGACGTCTATGCCAAAGTTTTGGATTATCTGTAATAGCTTTCAAACACTTGAAATTCTGTACTGCAATTTCGTTAGTATGTAAAGCATAAACATTATCATTTCTAAGAGCAGTAATGAGAGTATCTCCGGTATTAGGATTTTTAACAACACATTTTTCTTTGTCAAATATTACTTCATTACCTTTATCACATAGTTGAGACACACTTAGCAAATTAAATTTTAGACCTTCAACTAAGTAAACATTGTCAATAGTTTTAGATGGATTCTTACCAATCTTACCAACGCCTAAAATTTTGCATTTACCTTTATCTCCTAAGGTGATTGAGCCATTGCATTTTTCTTTAATTTCAGAAAATAAAGAAATTTTACCACTCATATGCCTCGAGCATCCACTATCTAGAATCCATTTTTGTTTAACCTACAAAACAAAAGAAAATAACCTTTCTCAACCTTACTTGGCTATCCAAGTGACAAATTTGGAACCATATTCGGGATAGACCATGTTGGGTGGTCTTGTCCCTTTAGGAACCCATATTTGCTTTATCTGTTCACGTAATTCAAAAGGAAAGGAATTCTTGATAATATAATCGTCTTTACGTCTGTAAGGACATGCAAATCTTATATGTCCTTTTTTGCAACAAAATGTGCAAGTAGGAGTACGTTTATGTTTATTTGCACCTTTTACAAATGTGGTTTTACTCTTATAGTTATGTGTAACACAGTTATAACCAATACCACGTTTATCACTAGATGGTTTTTGTCGTGTAAGCATTTTAGTGAATTTGGATTCAGATTCATTTAGCTTGGTTAATACTTGTAGATTTTTCTCAGATTCCAGTTTCAAGGTTTTGATCCTGGCTTCAAGATCATTGTTCTCATTTTTAAGATCAATAAGCTGTTTAGTCTGACTGAGATTCTGTTCTTTCAAGACCTTGACAGTCTTTTCAAGATTTGATTTTTCAGCCTTTAGCGAATTATTTTTATTTATAATTTCTTCACAACCTTCAGCATAATGACGTATTCGATCTTCCAAAGTGTTTTTCTCATCTTTTAAAATTTTCTCAATTTGAAACATATTAAGGAGTGTTATTACCAATTCATCTTTCGTGCATGTGTTAAGATATTCACGTACCTCTTTATGATTTTGATCTAAGTCATCATTGTCATCATTATCAGCCATAAGACATACATGAGCTTGTCCATCTTCAGTTTCAGATTCGGATGATACTTCGGAATCACTCCAAGTTGCAACCATCGCTTGTTTGTTCTTGTTCTTTTTGTAGGATTGCCTTTTCTTCTTAGGACAGTCCTTTACGATATGTTCTGTAGAACCACACTCAAAACAAGCAAGTTTGTTAGTCTTAAAATTTGAATTAGAGTTAGAAAACTTACCTTTATTTCTGGATTTAAATTTCTTAAATCGTTTTCGCATCTTCATAATTCCTTCAAGACCTTTTGTAATTAACGCAAATGGATCTTCCTCATCATCGCTATCTTCACTATCACTTGAGGATTCATGATGTTTCTTTGCCTTTAATGCAAGATTTTTCATGGAAGGTATTACATCATTATCTCCATCATCATGTAGGGTAAGTTCATGTGTTGTGAGTTTTCCAAGGAGATCGTCAAGCGATAGAACTCTCAAGTCTTGAGCTTCCTCTATGGCGGTGACTTTTGGACCCCATTTGGATCTTGGAAGACATCTCAAGACCTTCTGGACTTTCTCTGCATTAGTAAACGTTTTTCCAAGAGAATTCAAACTATTAGTAATCAATGTAAAACGAGTAAACATTTCATTTATATTCTCATCCTTTTTCATCTTGAACATTTCATATTGATGCATGAGGATGTTGATCTTTGTTTCCTTTACTTGACTTGTTCCTTCGTATGTCACAACCAACTTGTCCCATATTTCTTTAGCACTTGTACATGAAGAAACTCGATTGAACTCAGTACCATTCAAAGCACAACATAATTGATTCATTGCTCTATAGTTTTTGGAAACCCATTCCAAATCTGTTTGTGAATATTCGGACTCGGACTTAATTACATCATTTCCTTGAGCGTCCTTTTTCATGGGAATCTTAGGTCCTTTAGTTATGATCTCCCAAAGCTCCATATCTTGATCAATCACAAACATTTTCATCAAAGTTTTCCAATGTGAGAAATTTGTACCGCAAAACAAAGGAGGTCTTGAACACGAACGACCTTGAGCAAACAACCCTTCTCCTATTGGATCCATCACAAGATATTAATCTTTTTGTATGAAACTTAGCTCTGATACCAAATGAAAGTTAATAGGAGGTTGAATACTCTCTAGAGGGGGGGGTGAATAGAGAGTATGGGCTTTTTAAATTTTTCTGGCAGTTTGTCTCAAGAGTTTGAGGAGTCTGTCAAAACTGTCTTCTGGAACAGTTTTGAACCAATTTCGAAAACTATAACGTATGTGCGGAAAAAATAAACTTTAAAGTATAACACACGATATGTTAACGAGGTTCGGTTCTAACCAACCTACTCCCCGCCTATGGGTTCTCTTTCAACCCGTAGGATTTCAACGCCTTTTATTAATCCGACTTTAATACAACCAAGAAGATCTCACTATCTCCTCTCACCACGTTCTTCCCCTTGAAGAACCGTATTACAAGTCCCTTTAATAAAAGCTAAATCCCAAATCT
>NC_080052.1:12187325-12199825 GCF_026212465.1 Amaranthus tricolor
AAGAATAATGAAATTAAGCATTACTAATTAAGAATTTATAAACCATTGTTGTACTGTTGTTGTTTCTTAATGGAAGAAGATGATATGTTTTTCTTTTTGAGTGGAAGATCATATGCTTAAGTTAATAAATGTAAGGAGTGCTTGATAATCTGAGAAGTTGGAGTGCTTCATAATCAAGACAAAAATCATTCATGACATTCATTCGCACCCGAAAACCCGAATATTTTCCTTAAAGTTCTATATGTACATCCAACCCCTTCAACCCCGCTTAGGCATTGGAGTAATGCAATGTATTCTCGTTTATGTTGACTGGTTAAGTTTTTTCATTACTTTTTTCATGTAATTTTTTGTTCGTTCTTTATGTAAATTGATTTTGAATATTGTTGACTAAATTTTTTCTTTGTCAATCGTTTTTAATAGCTTATTATTTGGAGAAGTATAAGATAGTTTGTATTAGTAATCTTGAATATATATTAGTGTATGATTTTGTTCAAACAATGTTCAATACTTCTTTTGAAATTTGAAGATGGTTTTGAATTTGTTCAATCTCTCATTCTTAATTGTAGGAAGATGAATGCTAATGAGGCAAATAAAGATAATGGTTTTCAATTTGACAATATTTCTAACACGGGTAATTTGTTAATCTAATGGTTCAAGTACCTTATATGTTTTGTGTACTTTATCATTGTTTTGCATTGTGTTCAATATTGAGATAGATTACTAGCATGTGTATTATTTTTGTTGAACTTAACAGCGTTTAAAGAGTTACAAACTAGTTTATCCACTCCAAGGAATATGAACCCGAACCCTAGACAAGTTGTCCAACGTCCTATTCGTCCACCAAAGCGTGCAAAAACTAGTAGAGGAAGAGGTGAAATTTCTTTAGCTGGAGGTCGAAGGCGAACTAGAACTGAGTTTCAGCAGGATATTGAAGGACTTGAAAAGCGTACCTCACCAGTTTGGGATCATTTTACCATAGTGGCCGAGAAGGATGATTGAAGTGTTGAAGAAACATCTAAATTTTTGTATTGTTCCACTTCAGTATGTTTCTAAGGTTTTTGTAATGTGTTTATTGGTTTATAATTGATATCAATATCATGGGGAATCTTATTTATTTATATATAATCTTGTTTACAATGTTTCAATATTTGAAATTAGTTTTCAAATATTCAAAAAATCAAAATTAGAAAACTGAAATTTGACCTAATTTGCTGAAATTATGTGAAAAATTGATTCGAATTTATAACAGTTCGATTAACAATCGGTTTGGGTTTGTATTAGTTCGGGTTAAAAACAGTTCGACTAATAATCGATTCGAGTTTGTATCAGTTCGGGTTAAAAACAGTTCGATCTTGATCGGTTTTAGTCAGGTTGCATTCGGTTACGTGCATAATTCAGGTCGGATTTGACTCGGGTCGATCACTGTTGAGTTCGGGTAACATCGGTTAACGTTTATATGTAGGTTATAAAATTCGGTTGCAGTTCGAGTTCGATTTTGCCCTTTTTAGTTATCAAACGGTTCGGATAATTCCGGTTCGGTAAACCTAAAAAATTAACATTTTTTCGGGTTGGATAATTTCGATTCCGGATCGGATTTTCGGGTCGGGTTAGATTTGAAGAGCTCTAATTAAAGGAGGAAATTTTCCTTTCACTGAGCGATACTTTTTTCCTTTTAATGTTTTATTGATTAGTTTAAGGGATAAGTGGAACAATTTGTATTTATTGTTTGAATAACACTTAACAGTTTGTAACTCAAGTATGATATCTTTAATTTATCAAAAAATTACATCATATATGTCGATAAATTTTAAACTAAATCACAAGACACCTGATTAGGTGTTTCGTATGTGTGGGAGTAAAATGTGAAAATGAAAATTTATATGCTAAGTATGCTATTTTTCATATTTGGTAAGTGGCTGTGGGAGTAAAAGTAGGGAGTGAAAATGGGATCAAATTCCCTTAATTCTCAAGAAAATAATAACAAAGACGAGTTGGAATTGAGGTAGATGAAAAAAGGACTAATTTACTCATATTTATTAAAAAATCTTCACTTGTTATTTTACTTTCAATCTCAATCTCACACATGCCGAATAATGATTTAGATTAAATTTTAACAATTTCGAACAAGTAATTTTTAATTCCAATTTAACCTTTTAATCCCCAAGTTCCCATTTTCCACAAACCAAACACCCCTATGTCCATTTTATACGCATTGCACAAATCTTTTTGAAATGTAGGCAACTTTGTCCTGAAGCAAATAAAGATACTTTTATTTTTATTTTTATTTTTATTATTTTTTTTATAATAATAAGAAAAAATTACCTAGAATAATATAATTCTTTTTTATGGTTTTCCTACAATAATTTAACATATTAATTAATCATGAACAATCCCAACTTTAGGGGTATTTGCTTAGAGTAGATTTGGATACCGGATGACTTGCTATTGTAAGTAATATACCAAAAAAAAAAACTGAAAATTAATGAAAATTTCGAGAAAATTTTTTAAACATTATATAAAAAATCTAAATAATCAGAAAAATCAGAAAAAAATATTTTTACATTAAAAAAATTTTTTTTCAACATTTTATTCTAATTTATATTTTTTCTTAAAAAATAAAACTTATTATAGCAAGTCATCCTATTACTAGGATTACTCTTGGAAAATACCCCTTAAAGTTTGAATTATTTATGATTAATCAATAGGTGAGATTATTATAGGCAAATCATAAAATAATGGATTATTTTAGGTAATTTTTCTTAATAAAATTTAAAACTTTTATCTTTTACAAGGAAATGCACGAAAGCATTCGTTGGTTTTTTGGTAAAAAAAATCGTACTATCTTATTTGTTTTCATATTGTTCATCTTCGAGAATGTAAGTGTTTCGTACTTTTTTTTCATTTGAAATCAAGAACTTTGTCCCGTGCATGAACCACTTGCATTGTACTTGTTTTAGATTGTCTTAAATTTTTTCTTTTTTCTTACGAGCCTTAAGGTTTGTGACTTGTTTAACTTGGGGGTAAAACGTTAATTTAAAGAAGAAATGCTGATGTGGAAGGTGTTGTATGGAATATACATAGAATTGAAGAGTTGCAAGTGACACGACCCAAACACAATTGGATCAGTCCGTATCGCCAATCTCACATTTTTCTCGGCATTTCTGGCAAAAGGAGCTTTAAGAAGGTTCTAGAATGGTTTAAAGGCTTCTAGACTATTCTTTGGTGTTCTAGAAGCCTCTAGGAACCCATGAAGGTTCTAGAATGTACTGGAATCATTTACTACTACTAAAGTATGCTAGATGAAGACTCAATTCCTTTAAGTGATGATAATTCAAAACACATACTAGATGTGCCTTGATCACAAGAGGTCTAGAAGGAATTATGAATATGCTCAAAAGATAAAAAAAATTAAAATATAAAAATAAAGGCAAATCTTTGAACTCTAACTCTAATTCCAAAACTAATAAACATGATTGTTTTGAGTGTGGATCTACAGAACATCTTATAAAGGAATGCCCTAAGAAGAAAAAGGAATATTACAAGAAAAACAGGAAGAAACAAGCAATGGTTGCTACATTGAGTGATTCCGAAGGATTAACCGAATCTGAAAGTGAAGATGGTCAAGCTCACTTATGTCTTATGCTTAATGATGACAAAGATGATGATCTAGAACAAAATCATAAGGCGGTACTTGACTTTCTTAACACTTGTTCAAAGGACGAATTAGTTAAAGCTCTATTTGACATGTTTCAAATTGGAAAGATCTTAAAAGATGAGAAAAATATTCTTGAAAAAAAAATCGTCACTATGCCGAAGGTTGTGAAGACCTTATAAAGAAAAATGAATCGCTTAAGGCTGAAAGATTAAAATTTGAAGAGACTGTCAAAGTCTTGAAAGAATAGATATCAGCCAAATGAAAAAGCTCATTGATCTTCAGAATAAAAATGATGATCTTGTATCTGAGCTCAAGACTCTAAGACATGAGTCTGAGAAAGTTTACAAGCCTTAACAAAGCTAAATGACTCCAAATTTAAATTTACAAAAATGCTTTCACGACAAAAAGGATCTAATAATAAACGCGACATTGGTTATAATAATGCTACACATAACTATAAGAGTAAAACTACATTCGTAAAGAGTGCATACAAACATAGACGCTTACCTACTTGCTCCTTTTGTTGCAAAGAAGGACATCTTAAGTTTGATGTCTCTTCATATGTAAGGAAAATTATATTATCAAGAATTCCTTTCCTTTTGAATTACGTGATCAGATAAAGCAAATATGGGTTCCTAAAGGAACAAGACTACCTATCATGGTCTACCTCGAATATGGTCCCAAATTTATCACTTGGTTAGCTAAGTGAAGTTGAGAAAGATTATTTTTTTTGTCTTGTGCGAAAAGCAAAAGTGGATCTTAGATAGTGAATGCTCGAGACATATGAGTAGTAAAGTTTCTTTATTTTCCGAAATTAAAGAAAGGTGCAATGGCTCGATCACCCTAAGCGACAAAGGTAAATGCAAAATTTTAGGTGTTGGCAAAGTTGGTAAGGATCCTTCTAAAATTATTGATAATGTGTACTTGATTGAATGTCTAAAATTTAACTTGCTAAGTGTGTCTCAATTATGTAATAAAGGCAATCACGTAATCTTTTATAAAGAAAAATGTGTTGTCAAAAACCCTAACACCGGAGATACATTTATTACCGCCCTTAGACATGATCATGTTTATGCTTTGAATACAAACCAAAATTGCAGCTCAAAATTTCAAGTGATTAAAGGATATAACGGATGATCCAAAGCTATGGCAAAGACGGTTTGGTCACATAAATACTCACACCATGCATGAAGTAGTAAGGAAAGATCTTGTTAAAGGACTTCCAGCTCTTGACTACAAGCACTGTCCTACATGTGATGCATGCATTAGAGGAAAACAAGTAAGAAATTCATTTAAATCGAAGAAAATGGTAAGTACTTCAAGACCATGTGAAGTTTTACACATTGATCTTTGTGGTCCAATGCATGTACGGAGCATACGAGGTAAATCTTACATTCTAGTTATAGTTGATGATTATTCTAGATATACGTGGGTTGATTTTTTGAAGGATAAAGGTGAAGCCTTGAAACCGTTCTCAAGACGCTGTAAAAAAATGCAAACTCAGTTGAATCTACCAATAGTTTCGGTTAGAAGTGATGATGGGAGAGAGTTTCATCAACTAGGCTTTGATTCCTTTTGTGAAAAATACGGTATAACCCATAACTTTTCATCTCCTAGGACACCCCAACAAAACGGTGTGGTTGAAAGGAAAAATCGCACTTTAGAGGAAATGGCTGTGACTATGCTTATAGAGAATGGATTAGCCAAATATTATCGGGCCGGCGCACTTAACACAAAAAATTATGTCTTAAATAAGTGTCTCATTAGACCTATACTTAAGAAAACCCCCAACGAGCTATTTAAAGGAAGAAAACCAAACATAGCCTACTTTAGACCATTTGGTTGCAAATGTTTTATCCATAAGAATGGTAAGGATAATCTAGGTAAATTTTATGCTAGAAGTGATAAAGGTATATTTCTTGGATACTCATTAAATAGTAAGGCTTATAGAGTTCTAAATAAGCGAACAAGTATGGTTGAGGAAAGCATACATGTGGTATTTGATGAATCTGACAATGGAATATTAAGTGAAGGATTTAAAGATTAAACCTTAACAAACATTCTGATGATGTAAATGATGATGAATTGGTTACCAATGATCTTAATGAAGATAAAAAGAAAAACATGCAAGATCCTATACAAAGTCTTGATGAGGTTGAAGAAAGACAGGTTGAGCTCATTGAAGACTCATAGCTTGATGTTAAGACCCAATCTCAAAATCTGAAAACAGCTCCTGAATATACTGATTTAGATACTCTAATTAGAGATTCCTCAAAGGAAGTAGGAACAAGTTCTTTGAATGATTGCACACCATCTATACTACGAAGAAGGTTTAAATTGTCATCTCAACATCCTCCGGAAAACATCATAAGTGATCCAAACAAAGGTACTCAAACTCGATCTTCTCTTAAAAATTTATGTGCATTTTCTACTGTTGTTTCTCTTGTAGAACCAAAGGATCTCAAAGAAGCAATACAAGAACCAGAGTGGATCATTCTATGCAAAGTGAATTAAATGAATTCGAAAGAAACAAAGTTTGGGATGTAGTTGAAAAACCACCAGATCGTACTCACTACAAGAAAAGTAATTTTTAGCAACAGAAAAAGTCGTTGCTAAAAACCTAATTTCGTTGCTAAAAATGATTTTTGCAGCGAATACCATTGTTGTGGGTACAGCCGTAGCTAAAGCTTTTAGCAACGACTATGGTGGTTGCAAAAGGTATCTGTTTTTTGCAACGAGTTCTATTGTTGCGAAAGAAGTATCGTTGCAATTCCTTCCAATGTTTTTAGCAACAAAAAAGCTCGTTACCAAATTTTCTGCATTTTTAGCTACAACTGTTTTCGTTGTTTAATATCTGTTTTTCACAAAAATTCAAGTTGTTGCAATACATGATAGTCAATCTTTTGCAACAACTTTACTGTAGGGAAAACAATTAAGTAAAATTTGTTATTAATGCTTTTAGCAACAACTATTACCGTTGCAAAAAATATACACATTTTTCGCAACGACTTTGTTATCTTCTGAAACAACCTACAATCTATATATAAACTAGACAATTAAAATAATAAATAATTTATAACCAACTAAACTAATATCACCGATTATCATTATATATTAATTCGTATCCCAAAACATCACACGTCCCAAATATTATCGTGTGTTAAAAATATACGTAATTCATATACATGTAACGAATAACCAATTTTCAGCATACTTCATCTTCTTTTCCAAGCCACTAATTTTTACAGAGATCTCTGTCTCTTTCAAATGCATCTCCCGGGGAGATTCAGTAGCCTCCAGTTCAGATTCATATTCTTCTTTTCTTTTCTTCAGCCCTAAAGTAAGAAATAAATATTAATAGTTGTAGAAAGTTCAGATTGAAATGAGCATAACACAAACGTTCAATTTTCTTATCGTCCCATTTATTCGACCTTGCCTCCATTCCACCAGTTGTGCCTCCAGTCATAGTACCAGCTTTGGTAAGGAGAATTCCATCCGTAGTTACAACTAAGAAAGTACGAAGGATTAAAACCAACAGAGGTCCAACATATCACATATAGAAATAATAGCAAAACATAGGAAAGTATACCTTTAAACCTTTCCCCAGTCCAGCTCAGACGCTTGGCTTCGTCAAGATTGTCACAAACTAATGTATTCCCTACAGAAAATAGAACCGCCTTCTCCAAGGCTGGATCAAACTTGTCATAGTCAAGGTTACAAACTCAATTTCATGCAAATCCCCGTGAACGAATGTATATAACATTCTGATGTGGACTTGGCAGCATTAACTTAATAAAAATCCACAACATTCACATGACACCTTCAAGGTGAATAAGGTCTAAGCAGACATTTATTCCTAGACCAAAAGTATTCGAATTCACACAATAACATAATATTTGTGCATTATTTAGTGTACCAATTTCCTTTGGTTCATTACAATACAAAACTAAAATAATTGGCTCCATTGGAATTCACACAAAACAATCAAAAAATATTAAAGCAACCTTCTAAAACATGATAATTTAGAAATCAGATCAAGATCACTGAAGGGTATCCCAATGACCTAGCACAAAAGCCAAAGTCAGTGGCCTTATTAAAAGCAACCCATTGCATAGGACTTACTGTTTCAGTGACATGTAAAGATGAAAGACTGAGCTTAAAATAACACATTTATTGTAACAGAGCTCAATCAGGCAAAATTAAAGATTCAAAGACGTAGAGTCGTAGAGAAGCTATGCAATGTATCTCAGAAATCACAAATGAGCTAAGAAAATAGTTTTGAGTCTTTGACAAACATCAATAAACAAGTCAACTAGAAATGTGCACACAAAATTCTGAGTATAAATACTAAAATATATCATGACCATCATGTCCCCACACTTACGTCTAACTTTTGGTAGTGCCTATCCCAATTAAAGATTTTGAGCCTAAGCAATTTGGTAAGACACTCAAATGTACTGAAATTCAAGATTAATACCCGTATCAATGTAATATAGGTTTTGAATACTGTAACTAGCATACATACAATGGATGGAGACCCACTTTTTGAGCTAAATAAGTGGGCTCAGATAAACATACCGAGTTTCTGATTAACAATGAAGCTTTCTTTATCCACAAAAAGAGCATTCAACATGTCCATCCTATTAATGTACAATTAATCATAAAGAAAGACGTGCAAACGTATACCTTGATGCATTCCTTTCCGGTATGTTCATCCTGCACTACAACAGCGTCCATGAACTTCCCCATAGCAACAACCAAATTATATTTCTTTTGTGTTGGACGACATAGTTCCGTCATTTGACCATGAACACCAGAAAAAAGGCGCTTCAGGGTATCAACAGTTTGGGACAGCCTAATATTTCTCTCATTCTCATGTCTGTCAGCCTTCAATTCACGCAACTGATTCTCTAACTCACTTATTTTTAGTTTCAAATTATCATATTTTCTCCTACATCAAGAACAACAAATAGGAAATATAACGGGTTCAATAACAAAAAAATGTAAACAAAAAACTGAAACAGCTGAAAGCACAAATAGTTTAAAGGATCAAATACGGATGATACAGCTGCAGAATATGTTCTTATTAAAAATTACAACAGTAGGAATAGGATACATTGAATCTTGACTTCTGTTGCGCATCTCCTCACGTTCTCTCTTCAAGCGTTGCATCTCTTTCTCGTGTTTCCTTGAAGCCTTTTGATCTTTTTTCAATCTTTCTTTCATTTCATCTTCTTGTGCATTCAGTTCCTCAAACCTGCTTTTCAACTGCTGAAGATTCTCTTCCAAGTTCTTTTGAACCTCAACATCTGCCCTATGTTGCCTATCCAGAACTTCTTTTTCATCTTTCAATTTCACAGTTTTCCTCCCTGCTTCCTCCTTGCTGCAAATTCATCAGAACATCAAAAAACTAAGCCAAGACATGTCATGAAAAAATGCAAGTAATTTCCCAATACAAAAAAACACACAAACATAAACCCCCAAAAAACGCAAGTAATTAAGCCCTCAAGATCTAATTGTAAATCCTCAGTGGCAAAGAAAAAGGTTAATCTATGTCATGAAATACAACCCAACATTTCAAAATCATGAAATACACATACATAAATCTGATAATTAGAACAAAGCCCAAGATAAAGGCGAATTCTTGTTCCTTCACTGCCAAGACTGTGAAAATACGTACAACCCAGCATTTCAAACTGATGAAATACACATACATTAATCTGATAATTACAACAAAGCATAAGAAATTCAAAGAAAAACCCATAAATTGAGGGAATCAACAGGAAACAAGAACAAGAAATTCAAAGAAAAAAAAAGGCAAAAAAAAAACTACCTGTCGTGGGTTATTTGAGAGGTAGCTGAAGGGTTCAACGCTGCAGCGTAGTGGCAACACTGGTGTGCAGAAGGCGGCTGAAACTCCGGCGTGCAGGCGGCAGACGCTCCGGTGTGCAGGCGGCAATCGCTGCGGTATGGTGTGCGGGAATAGGGTTTGTGAGGTAATCGGGTTTGTGAGGGAATGTGTTCGTGGGTTTCTGAATTGCGAGGGAAATGGGGACGAATTGTGAGGGATGGGGTTTTGATTTGAGAGGGAAATGAAAAACAAAAATTATTAGTATAATGCAACGACTTTATTGTATCTGTATATTTAAATATTTTTTGCAACAATATATACAGTTATGAATTATTTATTTAATTTTAACAACTAAATTGTTTGTTGCAAAAAATTGGGTTATACCGGGAAATTATTTTAAGGGGTGGGGAAGTTTATTTTTTTTTTATGGCAACGATTATTTAGCAACAACAACGTATTTTGCAACAACTTGTATTTTTCGCAACGAAAAAAATATAGTCGTTGCTAAAACTTGTTGCTAAAAACAAGTTTTCTTGTAGTGACTATTATTGGAACTAGAAGGGTCTTTTGTAATAAGCTCAATGAGGATGGAGACATTATAAGGAATAAAGCAAGACTAGTAGCTCAAGGCTATAACCAAGAAGAAGGTATAGATTATGACGAGACTTTTTCTCTAGTAGCAAGGTTAGAATCTATTCGAATTATGCTTGCTTTTGCTTCATATATGAATATAAAACTATATCAAATGGATGTCAAATGTGCTTTCTTAAATGGCTACTTACAAGAGGAAGTATATGTTAAACAACCACCTTGCTTTGAAACTCCGGACTCGCCTGATCATGTGTTTTAACTAAACAAAACACTATATGGTTTGAAACAAGCTCCAAGGGCTTGGTATGTTAGATTTAGCACACATTTACTTGAAAATAACTTTTAACGAGGTAAAATTGATAAAAACGCTTTTCATTATGACTAAAGGAAAAGATATTCTTGTTGTTCAAGTATATGTTGATGATATATTGTTTGGAGCTACTAATGATTCTTTGTGCAAGGTCATATTACTGTATCTTTTATTCCTACAAAAAATCAATTAGCTGATATATTTACAAAACCTTTAAGTCCTTATCGTTTTGCATATGTTCGTATGGAACTTGAAATGTTAAATAATGTTGCATGATCTAAGGGGGAGTAAGGGTACAATAATAAATAAATAATAAGTATGTATTTGGGAGAGTATAACATTTTATTAGATGTTTTAATTGTGGTTGTTTATACGTATGTTTGTACATGTGTTTGAGAGTTGAAAATTAAATTTCAATTTCTTAAAAATATATTTTACACTCCGTATTCACACACTAACCTCACATCATTAAAACACTCACAAAAAACCGTCAAGATACACTCAACTTTAATGTTGTGCTTTCCCTAAGTTGTCAAATCACACTTTATTAATGTACAAATGCATTGTACTTCATCTCTTTTAATAAATTGTGAACCATCCTTTCCCATTCACTCTCACACATTTCTGATTTTCTTGTGTACCATCTCTTTCATCCTTTCGCTTTCAAGTTCTCAAAAAGCTCATCAATGAACCCGTTTATCTACAAAATTTGAAAAAGGAGAGACTTCAAAGACTCCAAGGCAAGAAACACCAACTTCGTCTATTCCCTCACCTCTTACTTCTTTGTAGGTACCCAAAAGTTGGTTTGAGAATCATACTGCATTTGGAAGATGGATTGACACTTTCGAACATTCTTCATTATCTTATGTTGACATTCTTGATTACAACTTCTTTTTGTTTGAGGATTTGAGGTTGTATCTTCATTCATCCACACAACTCCTGGTAAGTTGTTGGAACCGGGTTCTGTGATATACCCTATTCTTGTCAAAATCTTCTATTGCAATTTGTCATTCATTATTGTTGATGGATATCCGGCCTTAAGGAGTTTTCTAAAAGGCCAAGAGATTTTAATCTCTAAAACCCTAATCAATGACCTACTGAAATGTTCAAATGTTGTTAATGACTCTACACCAAATTCTGTTGCACTTCAAAATGCCAAAGACATGTTTATTCTTGATTCTTATTCTGATTTTTCTCCCACCAAACAACTTACTCACAATGGTTTAAATCTTTCTGGAAAGTTATTGCATAATCTTCGGTTAGAACTGTTTTCTCTCGCAATTCATCCTGTGAACTTGTCACAGATGCACATCTCATTCTTATATGGAAGGTTGCATCATTAAAAACTGTTGACTATGCCTCTCTTATAATCTCGACTATGCGCTTTTGTAGTTCTTGTCTTCGTAACAATACACTTCCTTATGCTAATCTCCTGACCATAATTTTTTATCATTTTAATTTACTCTATGATTTAGAGGAAGTAGATTACTCTAGTCCTCAATCCCTTTCTAGCAATGTCCTCTCTCCTCTTGATATTTTTAAAATTCATGGTAAGTATGAGTTGTACTCACACTTATCATTGTCCGAAAAAGAGGATCTTTTAAAGATCCATGGTAAAAAGATTTCTCGCCTTGAACCCCGACTCAAAGAACACACCACACTTTCACGCCTCGTCTTGACTCTAAGGTACGTGAAATGAAAATGTCCATACTTGGTTTACATGACAAAGTGTCCATTTTAACATTTATGTTGGATAAATTTATGAAAGAAATGAAGGGTATGGTTGTTAAAGATGTGTTTGTGGAAGAAGAAGTTGAAGAAAAGAAGGAGGAGGCTGCTATGGAGGAAGCAAAGGAGAAAGCAGAAAAGAAGGAGAAAAATGAGAAGGAAGAAGATATTTTTGCTACCCCTATCCAAACTGTATCACCACCAACCGTTGAAGTTACCCCTATCACTACTTTACCTGATAAACCTAAGGTTTCCATGAAAGGAAGACCCGGTCCAAAAAGTAGTTTTTATGTTGGTTGATAAACATTTTTTTAATTGGCAAACAGTTAGTTTTTGTTGCACAATCCCAAACATTTTAATACCTG